>NW_028261384.1:136321311-136463811 GCF_051295495.1 Thamnophis sirtalis | reverse complement strand
TTAATGGTTCCTTAAAAAAATTCCTTCAATTTAACATGTACACTTTGAGGAAAATTTGGCTATCAAAAAGAGAGTCCTGCTTTTAAAGAAGAAGACCTCATGATATTTGCATAAATCAATGGGCTATAAAATAACTCTTAGAAAGCAAGGTGAGCTTGTATTCTTTAGGAGATTCAGCAGGAAGCCTCCCTCCCTTCCTAACTCCCTCCCTCCCTCGCTTCCCACCTTCATATCACAATATAAACCATTTCTCATCCTTCTAGAACAAGTCAGCTTTTCAGTCTTACATCCACCATCCAGATCTTTGAGCAAACTTCTCAATAACAATTGCTTATTTATTGCCTATTTTTTGTTTTATTTATTTATGTATTGTTCATTTATTGATGGCTTTATTCAGTATAGGTTTATTTATTTTTGATTTATTTATTTATTTATTTATTTATTTATTTATTTATTTATTGCTTTATTTATTTATTTTTGCTTATTTATTTATTGCTTTATTTCTTACTGTTTTATTAATTTATTGCCTTGTTTATTCATTTATTTTTGCTTTATTTATTGCTTTGTTTCTTATTGTTTTATTAATTATTGCTTTGTTTATATATTTGTTGTTTTTTTTTTTTGCTTTATTTATTGATTTGTTTTTTTATTGCTCTCCTCTTGAACCTCAGATAGGGACCTTAAAAAGTCAGAATCAAGTTGTTATCAGGATTCAGGTGCATCTGAAGTGAAAAATCACACCTGCTTTCTCTAAAATTGTGTTCTTACATTTTGGCATAGCTAGAATTGAAAAGAAAAACAAGAGGAAATTCATAGTATCTGTCTAAACAGGTTTTCTCTGGTTTGACATATAAAGGTTTGAAGAAAATGTAAAGATGAAAAATGAGGACCCTGCTTATAAAGAGGATCATTTCATGATGGTATTTGCATATGTCCAGTGAGGTATAAAGAAGCTCCTTGAAAAACAGGTTCAGTGGAGACTTTGTATTCATTCAGAGAATGGAGATAAAGTCCTACTTTCTTTGCTGAAGAAGCTTCTTGGATGTGATGCAAAAGGTCTTCAAAAAAAGCAATAAAGGCCAGTTGTGTCTTGAAAAAGCAACTTTGGGTGTTTTCCTTCTTTCCTTCCCTCCTTCTTTTCTCCCTCCCTCCCTTCATTTCTCCCTCCCTTCCTTTTTCCTTTCATTCATTCTTTCCTTCCCTCTGTCTTTTCTCCCTCCCTCAGTTCTTTTTTCCTTACATTCCTTTTCCACTTCTCTTTTTTTCTTTCTTTCCTTTCTTCTTTTCTCTCTTTCTCCCTTCCTCACTGCCTCCTTCTCTCCCTTCGATCACAATAAAAAACAATTTCTCATGCTTTTAGCACATAAAATCCATCCAGATCTTTTGAGCAAATGTGTGTGTGTGTGTATGCATGTATGTATGCATGTATGTATGCATGTATGTACTGTATGTATGTATGTATGTATGTATGTATGTCTAGATAGATATGGATGGATGGATGGATGCATGGGTGGGTGGGTGGGTGGGTGGATATATAGATAGATGGATTGATAGATAGATAGACAGATGATAGATAGACAGATAGATAGATAGATAGATAGATAGATAGATAGATAGATAGATAGATAGGTGACCAGATTTCAGCGTGACAATCACGCTTTATAACAATTTTTCCTGTTTCCCGCCATGTTTTTTAAAAGTCCCGATCATTTTCTGGTTTCATGTTGAAAGCCCAGTGGATTTGCTTAAGAAATGGGCATCTCATGGTCACGTGATCAAAATTTTGATGTTTGGCAACAGTTAAAATTTATATTTGTAAATTGTAGTTATGTTGAAATAAAAAAATATTACAATACTATTTTTCCGTTGTATGAACATTTTTGTTGCACCGTATAAAATTTTTAATCAAGCCCCCCCTCCCCCAATCTGGTGAAAGGTGTCCCTCTTTACCAATCTGAAAATCTGGTCACCTTAAGATAGATGGAGGATAGATAGATAGATAGATAGATAGATAGATAGATAGATAGATAGATAGATGATAGATAGATAGATAGATAGATAGATAGATAGATAGATAGATAGATAGATAGAGATAGAGATAGAGATAGAGATAGAGATAGAGATAGAGATAGAGATAGAGATAGAGATAGAGAGAGAGAGAGAGAGAGAGAGAGAGAGAGAGAGAGAGAGAGAGCTATCAAGTCACCCCTAGTCTTCCTTTTCTCTAGACCCAATGCAACCGCTCTTCAGATGTTTTCGTCTCCAGGCTCTTAAACAGAGGCCTGGAGGTTTCCCTCCATATTGCAATTGTCTTAGAAATGTTCTGCTTTTTACATTTACTTATATCATACATTTGTCTTTTCCTGTATTTGTATTTTTGGTTTGCAGCACTTTGGTGCCCCCTAGAGGAAATATCTTCCGAATTATAAATGAAGAAAGAGTGTTGTTTCCCTCTGCCATTCTCAAACAGTCAATCAAAGCTCTGCCTTCTACCCTTAACTTAACGATCTGAAGAGAGAAATTTGAAATAGAGATTAGGCTACATCGCCTTTTTCCTCCTTTCTCTGCTCTATTTGTTAGATACCTAATGCATTTAAAAAAAAAATTTCAATAGTGATCTCTGGTGTTCCACAAGAAGAGTAAAGTGAAATCTGATACCAGAAACAAGGGTGGATAGGGCGAGAGAGAGGGAGAGGGAGAGAGAGGGAGAGAGAGAGAGGAAGGAAGGAAGGAAGGAAGGAAGGAAGGAAGGAAGGAAGGAAGGAAGGAAGGAAGGGACAAATAAATAAATACCAGGGGGAAAATTGCAAATGTAGCACATTTTCTGTTTCTTTTTGTATTTGATTAAGGACATTATGGTCCAAACTTTGTCTTATTTATACATGGATAGGGAGCTGCACAAACATACTGTATGTCATTTCCATGTCATCAAGAACACACTTACTGTTACATTTTATTAAGCTTCAAATGAATAAGCAGAAATAAATCATTGTAGCTAGAGAGATCTTTTGGGTAGAATGGGGTTTGTCATAATCTGCTTCAGCTGAATTTAATAGAATAATGGAATAACAGAATTGGAAAGGATCTTAGAGGTCCTCTAGTCCAACCCTTTGCTCAAGCAGGAGGCCCTATCACATTTCAGACAAATGGCTGTCCAACATCTTCTTAAAGACTTCCAGTGTTGGGGCATTCACAACTTCGGGAGGCAAGTTGTCCCACTGATTAATTGTTCTAACTGTCAGGAAATTTCTCCTTATATCTAAGTTGCTTCTCTCCTTGATTAGTTTCCACCCATTGCTTCTTGTTCTACCTCAGTTGCTTTGGAGAATAGCTTGACTCTCTCTTCTTTGTGGCAGCCCCTGAGATATTCGAACACTGTTATCATGTTGCCCCCCTAGTCTTTCTTTTCATTAAACTTTCATTAAACATTTCAATGACCGAGTATATTTTTAAATCATGTACTTTTGGTAGACATTACTCCAAGAATTGAAATGCTTTCACTCTCTGAATGTTGATCTGCTGCATGGAACAGAAAATCCCCTATCAGAATCAGTTTCCTGTTTTTGTTCAGAAGAGAAGGCAAAATCAGTCATGGTGCATCTCTTCCACAGTAATACACGGCAGTGTCAGCAGCTGACAAGGAGTTCAACTGAAGGGAAAACTCATTCTTGGAATTGTCTGAAGTGATGGTGGTGCGGCTTTGAAGAGAAGATGAGTACCATTTTCTGCCATCATAGGGGTAGATTCTGCCTATCCATTCTAAGCCTTTCCCGGGAGGCTGACGAACCCAGAACCAAATGTAGCTTCTATCAGTGATGGAGACACCAGTAATTTTACAGAGCAAATTGAGATTTTGACCTGGTCTTACAGTTCCAGGCCCCGATGACTCAAGTTGAACATCAGATAGGGACCCTAGAGATGTAAGAGAAATAAAAATTAGAATTCACATAATCAGAGAAAGATATCATATTGTTGCTTTCGGTAAAATTGTGTCCTCACATTTTGGCAGGGCTATGAGAAAAAAGAAAAACAGACAGTAATTCATAATGGTTCCTTAAAAAATTTCCTCCAATTTAACGTGTACTCTTTGAGGTAAATGTGGCTATCAAAAAGAGAGTTCTGCTTTTAAAGAAGAAGACCTCATGATATTTGCATAAATCAGTGGGCTATAAAATAGCTCTTAGAAAGCAAGGTGAGCTTGTATTCTTTAGTATATTCAGCAGGAAGCCTCCCTCCCTCCCTTCCTCCCTTCCCCCTTCCTCCCTCCATCCCTCCCTCCCTTCCTTCCCTCCTTCATCAAATCACAAAACCATTTCTCATCTTTGTAAAAAAAGTCAGTTTCCCACACTTTCATGAGCCATCCATATCTTTGGGCAAACTTCTCAATACCCATTGATTGATTGATTGATTGATTGATTGATTGATTGATTGATTTGCTTTTTTCTTTATTTATTGATTGATTCATTTATTGATTGATTTATTTAGTCATTCATTTATTCATTTATTCATTTATTCATTTATTCATTTATTCATTTATTCATTTATTCATTTATTCATTTATTCATTTATTCATTTATTCATTTATTCATTTATTCATTTATTCATTTATTCATTTATTCATTTATTCATTTATTTATATATTTATTTATTGTTGTGAATGTTCCATTGGATGTAGAAAGAAGATAGATAAATAGATTACATAGATGTGGTTGGATCAATGAATGGATGGATGGATGGATGGAGAGAGGGAGATCAGGAGACAGGGTGTGAGAGATAGAGTGGCAAATCCTATAGACAGGACTAGTGGTCCTATTTATAATGAAGTGCAGATAATAATGCAGATATGGCCAATATTTTAAGTATGAACTAAAACTACAGCATACATCTTGCCCATTAACAACTAAACTACATAGGCTGTCTCACTTAGCTTTTGTAAAATATTGAAAAAAAATATACTCGGCTTTTTCCAGGAGACTTTTAAGAAGGAAGAGTATTGATTGTTTTGGAAACAGACTATTCCACAAAGCCTCTGACACCCATCATTTTTCACAAGGAACGGCTTTTTGGGATTTCTCTCTGCCTACATTTCCATATCTAGTGACCATAATTATTTGAAGACCTCAGGGTAGAGTTAGGGTTTCTTGGCTAACCCTATTAACCAAGAGATATTTCCATTTGCTCATCCATTGACCCTAGAAACTAAGACCATTTGATCCAGGGACCGGTACAGGTCCATGGCCCGGGGGTTGGGGACCACTGCTGCAGGTAACCTCCCTCCCTTCCTCTCTCCCTCCCTCCCTCCCTTCCCACCTTCACATCACAATATAAACAATTTCTCATCCTTCTAGAACAAGTCAGTTTTTCAGTCTTACATCAGCCACCCAGATCTTTGGGCAAAGTTCTCAATACCCATTGCTTATTTATTTCTTTATTTTATTTATTGCTTTATTTATTTATTGCTTTATTCATTATAGGTTTATTTATTTTTGCTTTATTTATTTATTACTTTATGTATTTATTTATTTCTTATTGCTTTATATATGAAGGGTTTTAAAGGCTGTTATTGATGGATGGGTGGGTGGATGGGTGGGTGGATATATAGATATATGGATGGATAGAGAGAGAGATGATGGATGGACAGATAGAAAAAAAAGTGGGGGCATGCAGAGGCTTTGGGAGTCTTATAGCATGCTACTGGTGGCTGGGGTGACAAAAATTATAAAAAATGGACCCATTTTCTCCTCCTTTTTGCCCTGCCTAGCCTCCAGGAGCACTTTGCAAGTCTCCCAAGCCCTCTGCATGTCCATTTTTGCAAAGGAGCGGGGTTTCGGTAGGCCAAAATCGCTGTATTCAATGTATAAGATGCACACAGATTTTCACCCTTTTTTGGAGGGGGGGGGAGCTTGCATCTTTTTCTCTGGAAAATAAGGTAGGTGGCTGTCCAGTGTTTTCTTAAAAATGTTCAGCGATGAAGCACCTACAACCTCTGAAGGCAAACTATTCCACTGATTATCCCAAAGATGCTTTTTCAAGAGGCAACTGGATTTTTTTTTAATTTAAGCATGTTTCACTTCTAAACCAAAAAGCTTCTTCAGCTCTTGGATGAGAAGCAAAACTTCTTCAAAGAAAAACCAGAAACTCCAGTCGCCTCCTTTTTTAAAAAAACCTTTGGGACAACCATGACCAGGATGACTGAGAATCTCCATAGAGGTTCCACTGGTTAATTGTCCCCTCTGTTAGGAAGCTTCTGCTTAATTCCAGGTTGCTTTTCTCCTTGATTAATTTCCATCCCTTGTTTCTTTACTTGCCTTCTGGGGTTTGGAAAATAAGTTTCACCACCTCTTCTTTGTGGTAGCCCCTGAAATACTGGAATACTGCTATCAAGTCACCCCTCGTCTTTCTTTTCTCTAGACCCAATGCAACCGCTCGTCAGATGTTTTTTGTCTCCAGGCCTTTAAACAGAGGTCTGGTGGTTTCCCTCCAGATTGCAAATGTCTTAGAAATGTTCTGCTTTTTATATTTACTTATATCATATATTGGTCTTTTCCTGTATTTGTATTTTTGGTTTGCAACAGTTTGCTTCCCCCTAGAGGAAATCTCTTCCGAATTTTAAAGGAGTCTGAATTTCCGAATCTGAAGAGAGGAATTTGAAATAGGGATTAGGCTACATTGCCTATTTCCTCCTTCAGAATCAGTTTCCTGTTTTTGCTCAGAAGGTCAGGCAAAATCACTCAGTGTGCTGCTCTTGCACAATAATACACATGCTAATTTGTGGGTTAAATTTGAGCAAACACAATATACATGTACACCAAGCACTGTTAAACCTGAGAAAGTACCAGTGAACAGACAGAAGAGCGCCCCGGTATCATGATATTTTGCGCATGCAGGGTATTGGTGTGGCTTTAGGTGACATCTCTCAGCTCCCGGTTAACCTCTCGTCCATGGAAAGTCGAACAAACCCGAGAGAAATACATCACAGTAAATAAAATGGAAATAATTAAAGGTTTCTTGGGCAGCCCAGTACCATTTGATCCAGGGATCGGTACCGGTCCATGGCCCGGGGGTTGGGGCCTCTGCTGCAGGTAACCTCCATCCCTTCCTCTCTCTCCCCCTCCCTCCCTCCCTCCCTTCCCACCTTCATATCACAATATAAACCATTTTTCATCCATTTAGAACAAGTCAGTTTTTCAGTCGTACATCAGCCATCCAGATATGTATGTATGTATGTATGTATGTATGTATGTATGTATGTACTGTATGTACTGTATGTATGTACTGTATGTATGTACTGTATGTATGTATGTATGTATGTATGTATGTATGTGTGTATGTCTAGAGAGATATCTAGATAGATATCTAGATGGATGGATGGGTGGGTGGGTAGTTGGATGGATGGATGGATGGATGGATGGATGGATGGATGGATGGATGGATGGATAGATAGGTAGACAGACAGACAGACAGACAGACAGACAGAGAGACAAACATCAACACTGTGCTTCCTTTTTTGCTTTATCATATCAATTAACTGGAGTGGATTCAATCAGATGGATTGATTGGGTAGAATTAGTTTTGTTCTTGTCTCAAGATGACTTTCAGTGTCTGAGTCAACTGTTGATGTCCTTGTCAGAGTTTGGTGCATAAATTCAAATCCAGAAAGCAGAGACAGATAATTGATTCGCAAGCAGTTAGTTTCATTTCAGCAGACAAGCCCAGACAGACTGCTAGTTTACTTCTCAGAGCAGCAGTTTCTTCAGTTTCTGTTTGAATTCTCTGCACAGACTCAGATGTGTTTAAGCTCCCATTGGTTGACTTATTTGCTCTGCCTATACATTGCCTGGACTTGTTCCCATGTCTCTCCAGGAATGAAAGTTTTGGAGAGATAGTCCTCCAAAATCCAAATGATTAAAATAACTTAGCACATTTAAAAAAAAATGTTCTTCTGGGAGAAGTTACTCTAAGAATTCAAATGCTTTCATGATCTGAATGTTGATCTGCTGCATGGAAGAGAAAATTCCCTGTAAGACTCAGTTTCCTGTTTTTGTTCAGAAGAGAAGGCAAAATCAGTCAGTGTGCCCATCTTGCACAATAATACACAGCAGTGTCAGAAGCTGACAAGGAGTTCAGCTGAAGGGAATATTCATTCTTGGAATTGTCTGAAGAAATGGTGATGCGGCTTTGAAGAGAAGATGAGTACGATTTTTCCCCATTGTACGGGTAGATTCTGGCTATCCATTCTAAGCCTTTCCCTGGAGGCTGACGGACCCAGTGCCAAGAATAGCTACTACTAGTGATGGAGACACCAGTAACTTTACAGAGCAAATTGAGATTTTGACCTGGTTTTACAGTTCCAGGCCCCGATGACACAAGTTGAACCTCAGATAGGGACCCTAGAGAGGTAAGAGAAATAAATATTAGAATTCACATAGATCGGAGAAAGAAATCATATTGTTCCCTTGGGTAAAATTGTGTCCTCACATTTTGGCAGGGCTATGAGAAAAAAGAAAAAGGTACAGGAATTCATAATGGTTCCTTAAAAAATTTCCTCCAATTTAACTTGTACACTTTGAGGAAAATGTGGTTATCAAAAAGGGAGTTCTGCTTTTAAAGAAGAAGACCTCATGATATTTGCATAAATCAGTGTGCTATAAAATAGCTCTTAGAAAGAAAGGTGAGCTTGTATTCTTTAGGAGATTCTGCAGGTAACCTCCCTCCCTTCCTCTCTCCCTCCCTCCCTTCCCACCTTCATTTCACAATATAAACCATTTCTCATCCTTCTAGAACAAGTCACTTTTTCAGTCCTATATCAGCCATCCAGATGTTCGAGCAAACTTCTCAATACCCATTACTTATTTATTGCCTTATTTATATATTGCTTGCTTGCTTGCTTGCTTGCTTGCTTGCTTGCTTGCTTGCTTGCTTGCTTGCTTGCTTTATTTATTTATTTATTTATTTATTTATTTATTTATTTATTTATTTATTTATTTATTGCTTTATTTATTTATTTATTTATCGCTTTATTTATTTATTTATTTATTACTTTATTTATTTATTTATTGCTTTATTTATTTATTTATTGCTTTATTTATTTATTACTTTATTGCTTTATTTATTTATTACTTTATTTTTTGCTTTATTGTGTTATTTATTTATTTTTGCTTTTTTTATTTATTGCTTTATTTCTTATTGTTTTCTTAATTTATTGCTTTCTTTATTTGTTTGTTTGTTTGTTGCTTTATTTACTGATTGTTTGTTTATTGCTGTCCACTCAGCAAAGTGACTCTGGGGTGTTGTCAACTGTAAAATAAAACCATATAAACATATTAATAAAAACATAGCCCAAAACCTGGATGAAACACAAGCTAAAAATTTCCAGGAAAAGTAAATCAAATTAAAATTTAAGGCAAGGAAGTTAACAGGATAGGAATCCTCTTGATACCAACCATCCTCATAGCTGCAACATACTTTTAGCTCCCCATGTTAAAAGTTAGGTCTTAATGCATTTGGGAAAACAGGAAGAATGGGGACGATTGTCTCAGCCCTCTGAATCACATATTCCGTAAAGTGAGGAGGGGAGCCATCCTTCTGGATCCTGTCAATCAAAACTCCATAACCAATGGATATGCATAAATGATATTTGCATAAATCAGTGGGCTATAAAATAGCTCTTAGAAAGAAAGGTGAGCTTGTATTCTTTAGGAGATTCTGCAGGTAACCTCCCTCCCTTCCTCTCTCCCTCCCTCCCTCCCCACCTTCATATCACAATATAAACCATTTCTCATCCTTCTAGAACAAGTCAGCTTTTCAGTCTTACATCAGCCATCCTGATTTTCGGCATACTTTTCAATACCCATTGCTTATTTATTTCCTTTTTTATATATTGCTTTATTTATTTATTGCTTTATTTATTTATTGCTTTATTTATTTATTGCTTTATTTATTCATTGCTTTATTTATTTATTGTTTTATTGCTTTATTTATGTATTTATTTATTTATTGCTTTATTTTTGATTGCTTTATTTATTTATTGCTTTATTCATTATAGGTTTATTTATTTTTGCTTTGTCTGTTCATTACTTTATATATTTAGTGCTTTATTTCTTTATTTTTTCTTTATTTATTACTTTATTTCTTATTGTTTTATTACTTTATTGCTTTGTTTATTTGTTTGTTTGTTACTTTATTTATTGGTTTGTTTGTTTATTGCTGTCCACTCAGCTAAGTGATTCTAGGGTGTTTTCAACTGCGAAATAAAACCATATAAACATATTAATAAAAAAACATAGCCCAAAACCTGGATGAAACACAAGCTAAAAACGTCCGGGAAAAGTAAATCAAATTAAAAATTAAGGCAAGGAAGTTAACAGGATAGGAATCCTCTTGATACCAACTATCCTCATAGCTGCAACATACTAGAGCCAAGGTGGCGCAGTGGTTAAAAGCAACACTGCAGGCTACTGCTAGATCAGCAGGTCAGCGGTTCAAATCTCACCGGCTCAGGGTTGACTCAGCCTTCCATCCTTCCGAGGTGGGTAAAATGAGGACCCAGATTGTTGGGGGCAATATGCTGACTCTCTGTAAACCGCTTAGAGAGGCCTGAAAGGCCTATGAAGCGGTATATAAGTCTACTGCTATTACTACTATACTTTTAGCTCCCCATGTTAAAAGTTAGGTCTTGATGTGATGCAGGAGGGGGTGCACAGGTAAATCCCACCAGTGGCTGGCCAGGTTAGGTGGTCTTAATAGAATGGACCTTATAAATTCATATTAGCTTGGCTTTTCATCCTAGTGCCCTGGAGTTCCAAAGTTGACATTTAGCTAGAGTGAACTTTCTCTCCAACCTCCTCATAAGTATTAAAAATAGGGCTGAACAGTGTGGCAAGACCCTGTAAAGGAGGGGCACAGGAAGCCAGGCGTGGATGAGATATAGAAGAGGTGAAAACTGCTGACAGCTTAAGATATTATAGGAACTTCTCCTTTTCGAAATGTCATGTTTGTCTCGTGTATGGAAATTCCTTGAGAATGCACAGTGTGGAACACGGCATAAAAGTAGCATCCTGGGCAGAGCCCAGGCATCCCAGATTTTGGTGTGTGAACACGCTGAACTCGATGCAACAAATAAACCTGTTTCTCTCACCTTTGTGGTATCGAGTCCAGGTCTTTCGTAAGTAGATTACAAACCTCGATCTGCTGCAACAAATGCATTTGGGAAAACTGGAAGAATGGGGAGGATTTTCTCAGCTCTCTGAATCACATATTCCATAAAGTGAGGAGGGGAGCCCTCCTTCTGGATCCTGTCAGTCAAAACTCTGTAACCAATGGATATGCAGCATACCCTCCCTGTTTGTCTTGGGTGCAAAAGGAAGATATAATTGGGGCAAGATTCATCAGATATCCAGGTCCGATCCCATGAAGGGTTTTAAAGGCGATATCTGATCCATTGTGTTGGACTTGTGAATGTTCCATTGGATGTAGAAGAATCTCATCATTTTTTTTTGCATCATGGCAACCAAAGGTCATAATATGGGGCAGACCTCACTCAAAAAATGTCTCCCTTAAGAACAGAAATTTGGGGCTCAATCATGATCATTAGGATAATCTGTAATTAGCGTTGTTTGGAATTATGCTAATATGAAAAGCAAGTCATTAAATTTAGAGAAGTAGATGTGAGAAATCCTGGGGAAAGCACTGTGTTCTCAATGTATGATTTAACTGTAGTGTCCTGAGAAATAACTCTAGCCCTTCTTTTTGTTTGAGATTTCAGATAGCGAGACTGCTGTTAAAAGTGTGGATTATTTCAGAAAGCTTTCTTTCAATTTCACTTGTCTGGATGTTGATTTACTGCATGGAAGAGAAATCAGTCAGAATCAGTTTCCTGTTTTTGTTCGGAAGAGAAGGCAAAATCAGTCAGTGTGCCTGTCTTGCACAATAACACACAGCAGTGTCAGAAGCTGACAAGGAGTTCAACTGAAGTGAATATTCATTCCTGGAGTTGTCTGAAGAAATGGTGGTGCGGCTTTGAAGAGAAGGTGAAAACGATTTTCTTCCATCATGGGGGTAAATTCTGGCTATCGATTCTAAGCCTTTCCCCGGAGGCTGACGGACCCAGTGCCAAATATAGCTACTACTAGTGATGGAGACACCAGTAACTTTACAGAGCAAATTTAGACTTTCTCCTGGTCTTACAGTTTCTGGTCCCGATGACACAAGTTGAACCTCAGATAGGGACCCTAAAAAAAGTAAGAATCAAGAAGTTATCAGGATTCAGGTGCATTTGAAAACAAAAATCACACTTGCTTTCTCTAAAATGGTGTTCTTACATTTTGTCATGGCTAGAATTGAAAAGGAAAACAAAAGGAAATTCCTAGTATCTTTCTAAACTGGTTTTCTCTGGCTTGACATATAACGGTTTGAAGAAAATGTAAAGATGAAAAATGAGGACCCTGCTTATAAAGAGGATCATTTCATCATGCTATTTGCATAACAAACTTGTACTCAATCTGGATAAGACTGAGTGGCTTTGGATGCTGCCCCCAAAGGACAGCCTACACAGTACATCCTTAATCCTGGGGGGTGAAAATTTACACCCGTCAGAGAGGGCCCGCAATTTGGGGGTCCTCCTGGATTCGCAGCTGACACTGGAACACAATCTGTCGGCTGTGACCAGGGGGGGCTTTGCCTAGTTTTTTCTGATGCACAAATTGCGGCCCTATTTGGATCAAGAGGTACTTCAAACGGTTACTCACACCCTTGTCACCTCAAGGCTGGATTATTGCAATGCGCTCTACATGGGGCTACCCTTGAAAAGCGTTCAGGGACTGCAGCTAGTCCAGAATGCAGCCGCACGAGCAATATTGGGTGTACCTAAGTACATCCACATTACACCTGTCCTCCGCGAGCTGCACTGGCTACCAATTGGTCTCCGGACGCAATTCAAAGTGTTGGTTATTACCTTTAAAGCCCAACATGGCTTAGGGCCAGCATACCTGCAAGACCACCTACTGCCACATACCTCCCAGCGGCCGGTGAGATCACAGAGATTGGGCCTGCTTCAGATGCCGTCAGCCAGACAATGTCGACTGGCGGCTCCCCGGAGGAGAACATTCTCTGTGGCTGCTCCCAATGAACTACCCCCAGAGATCCGGACCTTACCCACTCTCATGGCCTTCAGGAAAGCTGTTAAAACTTGGCTATTCTGGCAGGCCTGGGGCTGTTGACTTCATTGTTGAGGTCCAACCCTGATTAGAACGAATGCATGTGTTGTGATTTCAAATCTGTCTTTTTTATTATTTCTTTCTTCCTCTTCTTTTTGTAAGCTGCCCGGCGTCCTTCGGGATTGGACAGCATATAAATTTTATTAATAATAAAACAATAATAAAAAAATAAAAAGTCCAGTGAGGTATAAAGATGCTCCTTGAAAAACAGGTTCAGTGGAGAATTTGTATTCATTCAGAGAATGGAGATAAAGTCCAACATTCTTTGCTGAAGAAGCTTCTTGGATGTGATGCAAAAGTCTTCCAAAAAAGCAATAAAGTCCAGTTGTGTCTTGAAAAAGAAACTTTGGGTGTTTTCCTTCCTTCCTTCATTCTGTTTTCCCTCCTTCTTTCCTCCCTCCCTTCTTTTCTCCCTCCATCCCTTCCTTTTTCCTTTCATTCCTTCTTTTCTCCCTCCTTTCCCCCTTCTTTCTTTCTTTCCTTCTCTTCTCACTTCCTCCCTTCCTCACTGGCTCCTTCCCTCCCATCCTCCCTCCCTCCCTTCGATCACAATAAAAAACCATTTCTCATGCTTTTAGCACAGACAATATTTTCAGTCTTACATCTGCTCCATCCAGATCTTTTCAGCAAGTTTGTGTGTGTGTGTGTGTTTGTTTGTTTGTGTTTGTGTGTGTGTGTGTGTGTGTATGTCTGTGTGTTTGTGTGTGTATCTATCTAGATAGATATCTAGATGCATGGGTGGATGGATGGATGGATGGATGGAGAGATGGATGGATGGATGGATGGATGGATGGATGGATGGATGGATGGGTGGAAGGATGGATGGATAGATAGATTGATAAATGGATAGACAGACAGACAGACAAACAAACAGGCAGACAGACAGACATCAAGACTGTGCTTCATTTTTTGCTTTATATCATTTATATCAATGAACTGGAGTGGATTCAATCAAACGGATTTATTGGGTAGAATCAGTCTTGCTCCTGTCTCATGAGGACTTTCAGTGTCTGAGTCTACTGTTGATTTTCATGTCAGAGTTTGTTGCATAAATTCAAATCCAGAAAGTACACAGAGATAATTGATTCACAAGCAGTTAGTTTCATTTCAGCAGACAAGCCCAGACAGACTGCTAGTTTACTTCTCAGAGCAGCAGTTTCTTCAGTTTCTGTATGAATTCTCTGCACAGACTCAGACCTCCCATTGGTTGACTTATTTGCTCTGCCTATTCATTGGCTGGACTTGTTCCCATGTCTCTCCAGGAATGAAAGTTTTGGAAAGATAGTCCTCCAAAAATTCAAATGATTTCAATAACTGAGCACATTTTTTTTTAAAAAAATGTTCTTCTGGGAGACGTTACTCTAAGAATTCAAATGCTTTCATTCTCTGAATGCTGATCTGCTGCATGGAAGAGAAATGCCCTGTAAGAATCAGTTTCCTGTTTTTGTTCAGAAGAGAATGCAAAATCAGTCAGTGGGTATCCCCAGCACAATAATACACAGCAGTGTCAGAAGCTGACATGGAGTTCAGCTGAAGGGAAAACTCATTCTTGGAGTTGTCTGAAGAGATGGTGGTGTGGCTTTGAAGAGAAGATGAGTACCATTTTCTCCCCTCATGGGGGAAGGTTCTGGCTATCCATTCTAAGCCTTTCCCTGGAGGCTGACGGAACCAGTGCCAAGCATAGCTTCTACTAGTGATTGAGACACCAGTAACTTTACAAAGCAAATTGAGATTTTGACCTGGTTTTACAGTTCCAGGCCCTGGTGACTCAAGTTGAACCTCAGAAAGGGACCCTAGAGAAGTAGGAGAAATAAAAATTAGAATTCACAAACATCCGAGAAAGAAATCATATTGTTGCTTTCAGTAAAATTGTGTCCTCACATTTTGGCAGGGCGATGAGAAAAAAGAAAAACTGACAGTAATTCATAATGGTTCCTTAAAAAATATCCTCCAATTTAATGTGTACCCTTTGAGGAAAATGTGGCCATCAAAAAGAGAGTTCTGCTTTTAGAGAAGAAGACCTCATGATATTTGCATAAATCAATGGGCTATAAAATAGCTCTTAGAAAGCAAGGTGAGCTTGTATTCTTTAGGAGATTCTTCAGGTCAGTGGTCCCCAATCTTTTTATCTCCGCAGACCGGTCAACGTTTGATAATTTTACCATGGCCCGCTGAGGGGGGACATTGATTGTTCATATTTTAGATTGTTTTGATTTAATAACGTTAATTATTTGTATTTAAACATGCCTTCAAAATAAAATACAGTTACACCAAAAAATGAATACAAAGTGATTTAATATTTTAACTCACTAGAACGCTAAATCAATGAGAAGCCTGAGCTTGTTTTGTTGTAACGAGATGGTTCCATCTAAGGAAATAGGAGACAATGACACCCAAAGTGTGTTGCTTATTTCCAGTTTATTCCGTTGTTTTGTTTTGGTTGCTGTCACTGCAGAAAACCCCGCTTCACACAGATAGGATATCGGAAATGGCAATAGGGATTAAATGCTGTGGTGGCAATCTCAGGGTACTCCGCCATGAGTTTAATCCAGAACACTGGCAGAGTTCTTGTCTTGAACGTAGTTAAGGCCGCCGTCAATTGCAATCTCCAGCAGTTGATCTTCTTCTTGCACAGACATGCTAGATTTGCCTGGTTTTTTGACAAATTGGTCGCAGATCCATTCCATACCAGTTTGTGGGTCTTTTGTGCTTGGGAAGTAGCGCTCAAACTCTTTTAAAAGCGAAGACAAATGATCGTGCACCAAGTGGGAGAATGAATGCTCAGGCTCAGTCTCGCCTAAAATCCCCGCTAATGTCTGAAACATGTCCAAAATGTCTGTGTTCACGGACCGTCCACACAACTCCAGTTTGGCTTTAAAGGCAGCTACTTTGTCTGCCAACTTGAAAACAGTTGTCATTTCCCCCTGAAGGGACAGATTGAGTTCATTGAGCAGGCTGAATATGTCACACAGTTAAGCCAGTTTTGCGACCCATACCTTTTTCACTGAAATGTGCTGCCAGCGGTGACTTCTTTTCTGAGAGAAATCTTTGCAATGGCTCTCGTAATTCAAGTACTCTCGGTAGCAATTTTCCTCTGGATAACCACCTTATTTCTGTGTATAAGATAAGGCATCTGTGCTCTGCGTCCATCTCCTCACAAAGCTGCTCAAACAGGCGTGAGTTATGGGCATGTGCTTTGATGTGGTTATTAACTTTAACTACATCAATCAATACGCTGTTAAATTCCGGTGACATTTTTTGGCTTGCCAGCGTTTCCCTGTGAATGATACAATGCGTAGATTCACTCTCAGGTACAACCTCCTTAATCCGAGCAATTAAGCCAGACAGTCGTCCCGTCATGGGAGCAGCTCCATCTACCAACACAAAATGACCATTTTAGTTCTCGTGATATATAACCTTCCTGTGACTTGAACAGTTCTGCTCCTGTGCTGTTGGTTGGAAAAGATAGTGCACATAGGAAATCCTCATGCACATCATCCTGATATAGATATCGCACCTAAACAAGTAGCATTGCCTTGTTGTCAATATCTGTAGATTCGTCAACCTGGAGTGCGTACCACGGTGATCTATTAATCCTCTCCAACAATTGTGTCTCAATGTCTTTGGCTGTTTCCTCAATGCGCCTAGTCAGAGTGCTAGCCGACAAAGGCATATGTGCTATCTTTTCCACAGCAGCCTCTCCTAGAAGTTCACAGCAAAGGTCTTTAGTGGAGGGCAAGATCAATTGTTCACCAATAGTGAATGGCTTTTTAGCCTTAGCAATACGGTTAGCCACCAAATATGATGCTCTCAGTGCATTCTCAATTATTGATGCGGTGGCCCTCATAAATTTCTTCTGTCCTTCGTGTTCTTGTTTTTTTCTTTCAAAATACTCCAGGGGCTTGTCTTTTAATCTAGGGTGCTTGGCGAAGCAGTTTTGAAGGTTTCATTGCCTCATTAGAGAGCTGGTCGCAGAGCAGGGGTTGGTGTGTGGGAATCACCTGTCCTGATAAATCCATATTTCAAGTAGGACTCATGGTATTGTCTGTTAAAAGTTTTATGTTTCTTTGATGTTGAAGGTTCTTCTTCTGTCTCTTCACTGGGCCTTTTCTTTTTCCCAAGGAAACTTTCTAATGATGTCTGTTTCATACTCATTTTTGCTAAATTGTGGGTTAAATTTGAGCAAACACAATATACACGTACACCAAGCACTGTTAAACCTGAGAAAGTGCTGGTGAATAGAGAGAAGAGCGTCCCAATATCATGATATTTTGCGCATGCAGGGTATTGGTGTGGTTTTAGGTGACGTCTCTCAGCTCCCGGTTAACCTCTCGTCCATGGAAAGTCAAACAAACCCGAGAGAAATACATCACAGTAAATAAAATGGAAATAATTTAATGTTCCTTGGGCAGCCCAGTACCATTTGATCCAGGGACCGGTACAGGTCCATGGCCCGGTGGTTGGGGACCACTGCTGCAGGTAACCTCCCTCCCTTCCTCTCTCCCTCCCTCCCTCACTTCCCACCTCCATATCACAATATAAACCATGTCTCATCCTTCTAGAACAAGTCAGTTTTTCAGTCTTACACCAGCCACCCAGATCTTTGGGCAAAGTTCTCAATACCCATTGCTTATTTATTATCTTATTTTATTTATTGCCTTATTTACTTATTGCTTTATTAATTATAGGTTTATTTATTTTTGCTTTGTTTTTTTATTACTTTATGTATTTATTGATTTATTTCTTATTGCTTTATATATGAAGGGTTTTAAAGGCTGTTATTGATAGATGGATGGGCGGGTGGGTGGATGGGTGGGTGGATATATAGATATATGGATGGATAGAGAGAGAGATGATGGATGGACAGATAGACATCAAGACTGTGCTTCCTATTTTGCTTTATAACATTCATATCAATTCACTGGAGTGGATTCAATCACATGGATTGATTGGGAAGAATCAGTTTTGCTCTTGTATCAAGATGAATTTCACTGTCTTGAGTCCACTGTTGATGTTCTTGTCAGAGTTTGGTGCATAAATTCAAATCCAGAAAGCCCAGACAGATAATTGATTCACAAGCAGTTAGTTTCATTTCAGCAGACAAGCCCAGACAGAGAGCTAGTTTACTTCTCAGAGCAGCAGTTTCTTAAGTTTCTGTTTTAATTCTCTGCACAGACTCAGATCTGTTTAAGCTCTGAGTCTGTGCAGCTCTGGTTGACTTACTTGCTCTTCCTAGTCATTTGATTGACTTGTTCCAATGTCTCTCCAGTAATGAATGTTTTGGAGATAAAGTCCTCCAAAAATTGAAAAGATATTAATAACTGAGCACATTTAAAAAAAAAAAAAAACAAATGTTCCTCTGTGAGACGTTACTCTAAGAATTCAAATGCTTTCATGGTCTGAATGTTGATCTGCTGCATGGAAGAGAAAATGCCCTGTCAGACTCAGTTTCCTGTTTTTGTTCGGAAGAGAAGGCAAAATCAGTCAGTGTGCCTCTCTTGCACAATAATACACAGCAGTGTCAGAAGCTGACATGGAGTTCAGCTGAAGGGAAAACTCATTCTTGGAGGTGTCTGAAGAAATGGTGGTGCGGCTTTTAAGAGAAGATGAGTACCATTTGCTCCCATCATTGGAGTAGATTCCAGCTATCCATTCCAAACCTTTCCCTGGAGGTTGACGGACCCAGTCCCAATCATAGCCTCTATCACTGATGGAGACACCAGTAACTCTACAGACTAAATTGAGATTTTGACCTGGTTTTACAGTTCCAGGCCCCGATGACACAAGTTGAACCTCAGATAGGGAGCCTAGAGAAGTAAGACAAATAAAAATTGGAATTCACATACATTGGAGAAAGAAATAATATTGCTGCTTTTGGTAAAATTGTGTTCTCACATTTCGGAATGGCTATGAGAAAAAAGAAAAACAGACAGTAATTCATAATGGTTCCTTAAAAACTTTCCTCCAATTTAACGTGTCCACTTTGAGGAAAATGTGGCTATCCAAAAGAGAGTTCTGCTTTTAAAGAAGAAGAGCTCATGATATTTGCATAAATGAGTAGGCTAAACAATAGCTCTGAGAAAGAAAGGTGAGCTTGTATGCTTTTGGAGATTTTGCAGGTAACCTCCCTCCCTTCCTCTCTCCCTCCCTCCCTCCCTCCCTGCCTCCCTACCTTCCCACCTTCATATCACAATATACAGCATTTCTCATCCTTGTAGAACAAGTCAGTTTTTCAGTCTTACATCAGCCATCCAGATCTTTGGGCAAACTTCTCTATATCCATTGTTTTGTTTATTGCTTTATTTATTTATTTATTTATTTATTTATTTATTTATTTATTTATTCATTCATTCATTCATTCATTCATTCATTCATTCATTCATTCATTCATTCATTCATTCATTCATTCATTCACTTACTTACTTACTTACTTACTTACTTACTTACTTACTTACTTACTTATTGCTTTAATGATTTATGGCTTTATTCCTTTATTCCTTTATTTATTCCTTTATTTATTCCTTTATTTGTTGCTTTATTTATTGCTTTATTTATTGCTTTATTTATTGATTGCTTTATTCATTATAGGTTTATTTACTTTTGTTTTGTTTGTTTATCATTTTGTTTATTTTTTGCTTTATTCCTTTATTTATTTATTTATTTATTTATTTTTCCTTCATTTATTTATTGCTTTATTTCTCATTGTTTTATTAATTTATTTTTTTATTGTTTATTTATGGCTGTCCATAAAACATAGAATAAAAACATAAAATCATAGACCAAAACCTGGATGTAAAACAGGTGAAAAATTTCCTGGAAATGTAAATCAAACTACAAATTAAGGCAAGGAAGTTAACAGGATAGGTATCCTCTAGACAACAAAAATCCTCAGAGCTGCAACATACTTTTAGCTCCCCATGTTAAAAGTTATGTCTTAATGCATTTGGGAAAACTGGAAGAATGAGGAGGATTGTCTCAGCTCTCTGAATAACATATTCCATAAAGTGAGGGGGGGGAGCCCTCCTTCTGGATCCTGTCAATCAAAACTCCATAACCAATGGATATGCAGCATGCCCTCCCTGTTTGTCTTGGGTGCAAAAGGAAGATATAATTGGAGCAAGATTCATCAGAATTACACATCCGATCCAATGAAGGGTTTTAAAGGCGATATCCGATCCATTGTGTTGGACTTGTGAATCTTCCATTGGATGTAGAAGAATCTCAGCATCTTTTTTGCATTGTGGAAACCAAAGGTCATAATATGGAGCAGACCTCACTCAACAAATGTCTCGCTTAACAACAGAGATTTGGGGCTCAATTATGGTCATGAGGACTATCTGTAATTAGCATTGGTTGGAATTATGCTAATATGAACAGCAAGTCTATGAATTTAGAGAAGTAGATGTGAGAAATCCTGGGGAAAACACTGTGTTTTGAATTTATGATTTAACTGTAGTGTCATGAGAAAAAAATCTAGCCCTTTTTTTGTTTGAGATTTCAAAGGTTCCTTAATGGTTCCTTAAAAAAATTCCTTCAATTTAACATGTACACTTTGAGGAAAATGTGGCTATCAAAAAGAGAGTCCTGCTTTTAAAGAAGAAGACCTCATGATATTTGCATAAATCAATGGGCTATAAAATAACTCTTAGAAAGCAAGGTGAGCTTGTATTCTTTAGGAGATTCAGCAGGAAGCCTCCCTCGCTTCCTAACTCCCTCCCTCCCTCGCTTCCCACCTTCATATCACAATATAAACCATTTCTCATCCTTCTAGAACAAGTCAGCTTTTCAGTCTTACATCCACCATCCAGATCTTTGAGCAAACTTCTCAATAACAATTGCTTATTTATTGCCTATTTTTTGTTTTATTTATTTATGTATTGTTCATTTATTGATGGCTTTATTCAGTATAGGTTTATTTATTTTTGCTTTATTTATTTATTTATTTATTTATTTATTTATTTATTTATTTATTGCTTTATTTATTTATTTTTGCTTATTTATTTATTGCTTTATTTCTTACTGTTTTATTAATTCATTGCCTTGTTTATTCATTTATTTTTGCTTTATTTATTGCTTTGTTTCTTATTGTTTTATTAATTATTGCTTTGTTTATATATTTGGTTTTTTTTTTTTGCTTTATTTATTGATTTGTTTTTTTTATTGCTCTCCTCTTGAACCTCAGATAGGGACCTTAAAAAGTCAAAATCAAGTTGTTATCAGGATTCAGGTGCATCTGAAGTGAAAAATCACACCTGCTTTCTCTAAAATTGTGTTCTTACATTTTGGCATAGCTAGAATTGAAAAGAAAAACAAGAGGAAATTCATAGTATCTGTCTAAACAGGTTTTCTCTGGTTTGACATATAAAGGTTTGAAGAAAATGTAAAGATGAAAAATGAGGACCCTGCTTATAAAGAGGATCATTTCATGATGGTATTTGCATATGTCCAGTGAGGTATAAAGAAGCTCCTTGAAAAACAGGTTCAGTGGAGACTTTGTATTCATTCAGAGAATGGAGATAAAGTCCTACTTTCTTTGCTGAAGAAGCTTCTTGGATGTGATGCAAAAGGTCTTCAAAAAAAGCAATAAAGGCCAGTTGTGTCTTGAAAAAGCAACTTTGGGTGTTTTCCTTCTTTCCTTCCCTCCTTCTTTTCTCCCTCCCTCCCTTCATTTCTCCCTCCCTTCCTTTTTCCTTTCATTCATTCTTTCCTTCCCTCCGTCTTTTCTCCCTCCCTCAGTTCTTTTTTCCTTACATTCCTTTCCCACTTCTCTTTTTTTCTTTCTTTCCTTCCTTCTTTTCTCTTTCTCCCTTCCTCACTGCCTCCTTCCCTCCCTTCGATCACAATAAAAAACAATTTCTCATGCTTTTAGCACATAAAATCCATCCAGATCTTTTGAGCAAATGTGTGTGTGTGTGTGTGTGTATGCATGTATGTATGCATGTATGTATGCATGTATGTACTGTATGTATGTATGTATGTATGTATGTCTAGATAGATATCTAGATAGATATCTAGATGGATGGATGGATGGATGGATGGATGCATGGGTGGGTGGGTGGGTGGGTGGATATATAGGTAGATGGATTGATAGATAGATAGACAGATGATAGATAGATAGATAGATAGATAGATAGATAGATAGATAGATAGATAGATAGATAGATAGGTGACCAGATTTCAGCGTGACAATCACGCTTTATAACAATTTTTCCTGTTTCCCGCCATGTTTTTTAAAAGTCCCGATCATTTTCTGGCTTCATGTTGAAAGCCCAGTGGATTTGCTTAAGAAATGGGCATCTCATGGTCACGTGATCAAAATTTTGATGTTTGGCAACAGTTAAAATTTATATTTGTAAATTGTAGTTATGTTGAAATAAAAAAATATTACAATACTATTTTTCCGTTGTATGAACATTTTTGTTGCACCGTATAAAATTTTTAATCAAGCCCCCCCCCTCCCCCAATCTGGTCAAAGGTGTCCCTCTTTACCAATCTGAAAATCTGGTCACCTTAAGATAGATGGAGGATAGATAGATAGATAGATAGATAGATAGATAGATAGATAGATAGATAGATAGATAGATAATAGATAGATAGATAGATAGATAGATAGATAGATAGATAGATAGATAGATAGATAGATAGATAGATAGATATAAAGAGATAAAGAGATAGCTATCAAGTCACCCCTAGTCTTCCTTTTCTCTAGACCCAATGCAACCGCTCTTCAGATGTTTTCGTCTCCAGGTTCTTAAACAGAGGCCTGGAGGTTTCCCTCCATATTGCAATTGTCTTAGAAATGTTCTGCTTTTTACATTTACTTATATCATACATTGGTCTTTTCCTGTATTTGTATTTTTGGTTTGCAGCACTTTGGTGCCCCCTAGAGGAAATATCTTCCGAATTATAAATGAAGAAAGAGTGTTGTTTCCCTCTGCCATTCTCAAACAGTCAATCAAAGCTCTGCCTTCTACCCTTAACTTGACGATCTGAAGAGAGAAATTTGAAATAGAGATTAGGCTACATTGCCTTTTTCCTCCTTTCTCTGCTCTATTTGTTAGATACCTAATGCATTTTTAAAAAAAATTTCAATAGTGATCTCTGGTGTTCCACAAGAAGAGTAAAGTGAAATCTGATACCAGAAACAAGGGTGGATAGGGCGAGAGAGAGGGAGAGAGAGGGAGAGAGAGAGAGAGAGAGGAAGGAAGGAAGGAAGGAAGGAAGGAGGAAAAAGAGAGAGAAAGAAAGAAAGAAAGAAAGAAAGAAAGAAAGAAAAAAAGAAAGAAAGAAAAGAGAAAGAGGGAAAGAAAGAAAGAAACAAAGAAAGGAAAGAGAAAGAAGAAGAAAGAAAGAAAGAAAGAAAGAAAGAAAGAGGAAGGAGAAAGAAAGAAGGAAGGAGAAAGAAAGAAGGAAGGAAAGAAGACAGAGAAAGAGAAAAAAGGAAGGAAGGGAAGAGGAAGAAAGGAAGGAAGGAAGGAAGGGAGGGAGGGAGGGAGGGAGGGGAGGGAGGGAGGGAGGGAGGAAGGAAGGAAGGAAGGAAGGAAGGAAGGAAGGAAGGAAGGAAGGAAGGAAGGGACAAATAAATAAATACCAGGAGGAAAATTGCAAATGTAGCACATTTTCTGTTTCTTTTTGTATTTGATTAAGGACATTATGGTCCAAACTTTGTCTTATTTATACATGGATAGGGAACTGCACAAATATACTGTATGTCATCTCCATGCCATTTTATTAAGCTTGAAATGAATAAACAGACATAATTCATTATAGCTAGAGAGATCTTTTGGGTAGAATGGGGTTTGTCATAATCTGCTTCAGCTGAATTTAATAGAATAATGGAATAACAGAATTGGAAAGGATCTTAGAGGTCCTCTAGTCCAACCCTCTGCTCAAGCAGGAGGCCCTATCACATTTCAGACAAATGGCTGTCCAACATCTTCTTAAAGACTTCCAGTGTTGGGGCATTCACAACTTCGGGAGACAAGTTGTCCCACTGATTAATTGTTCTAACTGTCAGGAAATTTCTCCTTATATCTAAGTTGCTTCTCTCCTTGATTAGTTTCCACCCATTGCTTCTTGTTCTACCTCAGTTGCTTTGGAGAATAGCTTGACTCTCTCTTCTTTGTGGCAGCCCCTGAGATATTCGAACACTGTTATCATGTTGCCCCCCTAGTCTTTCTTTTCATTAAACTTTCATTAAACATTTCAATGACCGAGTACATTTTTAAATCATGTACTTTTGGTAGACATTACTCCAAGAATTGAAATGCTTTCACTCTCTGAATGTTGATCTGCTGCATGGAACAGAAAATCCCCTATCAGAATCAGTTTCCTGTTTTTGTTCAGAAGAGAAGGCAAAATCAGTCATGGTGCATCTCTTCCACAGTAATACATGGCAGAGTCAGCAGCTGACAAGGAGTTCAACTGAAGGGAAAACTCATTCTTGGAATTGTCTGAAGTGATGGTGGTGCGGCTTTGAAGAGAAGATGAGTACCATTTTCTGCCATCATAGGGGTAGATTCTGCCTATCCATTCTAAGCCTTTCCCGGGAGGCTGACGAACCCAGAACCAAATGTAGCTTCTATCAGTGATGGAGACACCAGTAATTTTACAGAGCAAATTGAGATTTTGACCTGGTCTTACAGTTCCAGGCCCCGATGACTCAAGTTGAACATCAGATAGGGACCCTAGAGATGTAAGAGAAATAAAAATTAGAATTCACATAATCAGAGAAAGATATCATATTGTTGCTTTTGGTAAAATTGTGTCCTCACATTTTGGCAGGGCTATGAGAAAAAAGAAAAACAGACAGTAATTCATAATGGTTCCTTAACAAATTTCCTCCAATTTAACGTGTACTCTTTGAGGTAAATGTGGCTATCAAAAAGAGAGTTCTGCTTTTAAAGAAGAAGACCTCATGATATTTGCATAAATCAGTGGGCTATAAAATAGCTCTTAGAAAGCAAGGTGAGCTTGTATTCTTTAGGAGATTCAGCAGGAAGCCTCCCTCCCTCCCTCCCTTCCTCCCTTCCCCCCTTCCTCCCTCCCTCCCTCCCTCCCTTCCCTCCTTCATCAAATCACAAAACCATTTCTCATCTTTGTAAAAAAAGTCAGTTTCCCACACTTTCATGAGCCATCCATATCTTTGGGCAAACTTCTCAATACCCATTGATTGATTGATTGATTGATTGATTGATTGATTGATTGATTGTTGAATAAATGAATAAATGAATAAATGAATAAATGAATAAATGAATAAATCAATCAATCAATCAATGAATCAATGAATCAATGAATCAATGAATCAATGAATCAATGAATCAATGAATCAATGAATCAATGAATCAATGAATCAATGAATCAATGAATCAATGAATCAATCAATAAATAAATAAGCAAGCAAATCAATCAAAGATATCATATTGTTGCTTTTGGTAAAATTGTGTCCTCACATTTTGGCAGGGCTATGAGAAAAAAGAAAAAGGTACAGGAATTCATAATGGCTCCTTAAAAAATTTCCTCCAATTTATCGTGTACACTTTGAGGAAAATGTGGCTATCAAAAAGGGAGTTCTGCTTTTAAAGAAGAAGACCTCATGATATTTGCATAAATCAGTGTGCTATAAAATAGCTCTTAGAAAGAAAGGTGAGCTTGTATTCTTTAGGAGATTCTGCAGGAAGCCTCCCTCCCTTCCTCTCTCCCTCCGTCCCTTCCCACCTTCATTTCACAATATAAACCATTTCTCATCCTTCTAGAACAAGTCACTTTTTCAGTCCTATATCAGCCATCCAGATGTTCGAGCAAACTTCTCAATACCCATTACTTATTTATTGCTTTATTTATATATTGCTTGCTTGCTTGCTTGCTTGCTTGCTTGCTTGCTTTATTTATTTATTTATTTATTTATTTATTTATTTATTTATTGCTTTATTTATTGCTTTATTTATTTATTTATTGCTTTATTTATTTATTACTTTATTGCTTTATTTATTTATTACTTTATTTTTTGCTTTATTTTGTTATTTATTTATTTTTGCTTTATTTATTTATTGCTTTATTTCTTATTGTTTTCTTAATTTATTGCTTTCTTTATTTGTTTGTTTGTTTGTTGCTTTATTTACTGATTGTTTGTTTATTGCTGTCCACTCAGCAAAGTGACTCTGGGGTGTTGTCAACTGTAAAATAAAACCATATAAACATATTAATAAAAACATAGCCCAAAACCTGGATGAAACACAAGCTAAAAATTTCCAGGAAAAGTAAATCAAATTAAAATTTAAGGCAAGGAAGTTAACAGGATAGGAATCCTCTTGATACCAACCATCCTCATAGCTGCAACATACATTTAGATCCCCTTGTTAAAAGTGAGGTCTTAATGCATTTGGGAAAACATGAAGAATGGGGAGGATTGTCTCAGCCCTCTGAATCACATATTCCATAAAGTGAGGAGGGGAGCCATCCTTCTGGATCCTGTCAATCAAAACTCCATAACCAATGGATATGCATAAATGATATTTGCATAAATCAGTGGGCTATAAAATAGCTCTTAGAAAGAAAGGTGAGTTTAGATTCTTTAGGAGATTCTGCAGGTAACCTCCCTCCCTTCCTCTCTCCTTCGCTCCCTCCCTTCCCACCTTCATTTCACAATATAATCCATTTCTCATCCTTCTAGAACAAGTCAGCTTTTCAGTCTTACATCAGCCATCCTGATTTTCGGCATACTTTTCAATACCCATTGCTTATTTATTTCCTTTTTAATATATTGCTTTATTTATTTATTGCTTTATTTATTTATTGCTTTATTTATTTATTGATTTATTTATTTATTGATTTATTTATTTATTGCTTTATTTATTTATTGCTTTATTTATTTATTGCTTTATTTATTATTGCTTTATTTATTTATTGCTTTATTTATTTATTGCTTTATTTATGTATTTATTTATTGCTTTATTCATTATAGGTTTATTTATTTATTGCTTTATTCATTATAGGTTTATTTATTTTTGCTTTGTCTGTTCATTACTTTATATATTTAGTGCTTTATTTCTTTATTTTTTCTTTATTTATTACTTTATTTCTTATTGTTTTATTACTTTATTGCTTTGTTTATTTGTTTGTTTGTTACTTTATTTATTGGTTTGTTTGTTTATTGCTGTCCACTCAGCTAAGTGATTCTAGGGTGTTTTCAACTGCGAAATAAAACCATATAAACATATTAATAAAAAAACATAGCCCAAAACCTGGATGAAACACAAGCTAAAAACGTCCGGGAAAAGTAAATCAAATTAAAAATTAAGGCAAGGAAGTTAACAGGATAGGAATCCTCTTGATACCAACTATCCTCATAGCTGCAACATACTTTTAGCTCCCCATGTTAAAAGTTAGGTCTTGATGTGATGCAGGAGGGGGTGCACAGGTAAATCCCACCAGTGGCTGGCCAGGTTAGGTGGTCTTAATAGAATGGACCTTATAAATTCATATTAGCTTGGCTTTTCATCCTAGTGCCCTGGAGTTCCAAAGTTGACATTTAGCTAGAGTGAACTTTCTCTCCAACTTCCTCATAAGTATTAAAAATAGGGCTGAACAGTGTGGCAAGACCCTGTAAAGGAGGGGCACAGGAAGCCAGGCATGGATGAGATATAGAAGAGGTAAAAACTGCTGACAGTTTAAGATATTATAGGAACTTCTCCTTTTCGAAATGTCATGTTTGTCTCGTGTATGGAAATTCCTTGAGAATGCACAGTGTGGAACACGGCATAAAAGTAGCATCCTGGGCAGAGCCCAGGCATTCCAGATTTTGGTGTGTGAACACGCTGAACTCGATGCAACAAATAAACCTGTTTCACCTTTGTGGTATCGAGTCCAGGTCTTTCGTAAGTAGATTACAAACCTCAATCTGCTGCAACAAATGCATTTGGGAAAACTGGAAGAATGGGGAGGATTTTCTCAGCTCTCTGAATCACATATTCCATAAAGTGAGGAGGGGAGCCCTACTTCTGGATCCTGTCAGTCAAAACTCCGTAACCAATGGATATGCAGCATGCCCTCCCTGTTTGCGTTGGGTGCAAAAGGAAGATATAATTGGGACAAGATTCATGAGATATCCAGGTTTGATCCCATGAAGGGTTTTAAAGGCGATATCCGATCCATTGTGTTGGACTTGTGAATGTTCCATTGGATGTAGAAGAATCTCATCATTTTTTTTGCATCATGGTCATAATATGGGGCAGAACTCACTCAAAAAATGTCTCGCTTAACAACAGAGATTTGGGGCTCAATTATGGTCATAAGGACTATCTTTAATTAACATTGTTTGGAATTATGCTAATTTGAACAGCAAGTCTATGAATTTAGAGAAGTAGATGTGAGAAGTCCTGCGGAAAGCACTGTGTTGTCAATGTATGATTTATCTGTAGCGTCCTGAGAAATAACTCTAGCCCTTCTTTCTGTTTGAGCTTTCAGATAGCGAAAGACTGCTGTTAAAACTGTGGATTATTTCAGAAAGCTTTCTTTCAATTTCACTTGTCTGGATGTTGATTTACTGCATGGAAGAGAAATCAGTCAGAATCAGTTTCCTGTTTTTGTTCGGAAGAGAAGGCAAAATCAGTCAGTGTGCCTGTCTTGCACAATAACACACAGCAGTATCAGAAGCTGACAAGGAGTTCAACTGAAGGGAACATTCATTCCTGGAGTTGTCTGAAGAAATGGTGGTACGGCTTTGAAGAGAAGGTGAAAACGATTTTCTTCCATCATGGGGGTAAATTCTGGCTATCGATTCTAAGCCTTTCCCTGGAGCCTTACGGACCCAGGGCCAAATATAGCTACTACTAGTGATGGAGACACCAGTAACTTTACAGAGCAAATTTAGACTTTCTCCTGGTCTTACAGTTTCTGGTCCTGATGACACAAGTTGAACCTCAGATAGGGACCCTAAAAAAAGTAAGAATCAAGAAGTTATCAGGATTCAGGTGCATCTGAAAACAAAAATCACACTTGCTTTCTCTAAAATGGTGTTCTTACATTTTGCCATGGCTAGAATTGAAAAGGAAAACAAAAGGAAATTCCTAGTATCTTTCTAAACTGGTTTTCTCTGGTTTGACATATAACGGTTTGAAGAAAATGTAAAGATGAAAAATGAGGACCCTGCTTATAAAGAGGATCATTTCATCATGCTGTTTGCATAACAAACTTGTACTCAATCTGGATAAGACTGAGTGGCTTTGGATGCTGCCCCCAAAGGACAGCCTACACAGTACATCCTTAATCCTGGGGGGTGAAAATTTACACCCCTCAGAGAGGGCCCGCAATTTGGGGGTCCTCCTGGATTCGCAGCTGACACTGGAACACAATCTGTCGGCTGTGACCAGGGGGGGCTTTGCCTAGGTTTTTCTGATGCACAAATTGCGGCCCTATTTGGATCAAGAGGTACTTCAAACGGTTACTCGCACCCTTGTCACCTCAAGGCTGGATTATTGCAATGCGCTCTACATGGGGCTACCCTTGAAAAGCGTTCAGAGACTGCAGCTAGTCCAGAATGCAGCCGCGCGAGCAATATTGGGTGTACCTAAGTACATCCACATTACACCTGTCCTCCGCGAGCTGCACTGGCTACCAATTGGTCTCCGGACGCAATTCAAAGTGTTGGTTATTACCTTTAAAGCCCAACATGGCTTAGGGCCAGCATACCTGTGAGACCGCTTACTGCCACATACCTCCCAGCGGCCGGTGAGATCACAGAGATTGGGCCTGCTTCAGATGCCGTCAGCCAGACAATGTCAACTGGCGGCTCCCCGGAGGAGAACATTCTCTGTGGCTGCTCCGACCCTTTGGAATGAACTACCCCCAGAGATCCGGACCTTACCCACTCTCATGGCCTTCAGGAAAGCTGTTAAAACCTGGCTATTCTGGCAGGCCTGGGGCTGTTGACTTCATTGTTGAGGTCCAACCCCGATTAGAACGAATGCATGTGTTGTGATTTCAAATCTGTCTTTTTAATTATTTCTTTCTTCCTCTTCTTTTTAGAAGCTGCCCGGCGTCCTTCGGGATTGGACAGCATATAAATTTTATTAATAATAAAACAATAATAAAAAAATAAAAAGTCCAGTGAGGTATAAAGACGCTCCTTGAAAAACCGGTTCAGTGGAGAATTTGTATTCATTCAGAGAATGGAGATAAAGTTCAACATTCTTTGCTGAAGAAGCTTCTTGGATGTGATGCAAAAGTCTTCCAAAAAAGCAATAAAGTCCAGTTGTGCCTTGAAAAAGAAACTTTGGGTGTTTTCCTTCCTTCCTTCATTCTGTTTTCCCTCCTTCTTTCCTCCCTCCCTTCTTTTCTCCCTCCATCCCTTCCTTTTTCCTTTCATTCCTTCTTTTCTCCCTCCTTTCCCCCTTCTTTCTTTCTTTCCTTCTCTTCTCACTTCCTCCCTTCCTCACTGGCTCCTTCCCTCCCATCCTCCCTCCCTCCCTTCGATCACAATAAAAAACCATTTCTCATGCTTTTAGCACAGACAATATTTTCAGTCTTACATCTGCTCCATCCAGATCTTTTCAGCAAGTTTGTGTCTGTGTGGGTTTGTTTGTTTGTGTTTGTTTATGTGTTTGTGTGTGTGTGTGTGTGTGTGTGTATCTATCTAGATAGATATCTAGATGCATGGGTGGATGGATGGATGGATGGGTGGATGGATGGAGAGATAGATGGATGGATGGATGGCTGGGTGTATGGATGGATGGATAGATAGATTGATAAATGGATAGACAGACAGACAGACAGACAGACAAACAAACAGGCAGACAGACAGACATCAAGACTGTGCTTCATTTTTTGCTTTATATCATTTATATCAATGAACTGGAGTGGATTCAATCAAATGGATTTATTGGGTAGAATTAGTTTTGCTCCTGTCTCATGAGGACTTTCAGTGTCTGAGTCTACTGTTGATTATCATGTCAGAGTTTGTTGCATAAATTCAAATCCAGAAAGCATACACAGATAATTGATTCACAAGCAGTTAGTTTCATTTCAGCAGACAAGCCCAGACAGAGTGCTAGTTTACTTCTCAGAGCAGCAGTTTCTTCAGTTTCTGTATGAATTCTCTGCACAGACTCAGACCTCCCATTGGTTGACTTATTTGCTCTGCCTATTCATTGGCTGGACTTGTTCCCATGTCTCTCCAGGAATGAAAGTTTTGGAAAGATAGTCCTCCAAAAATTCAAATGATTTCAATAACTGAGCACATTTTTTTTTTAAAAAAAAATGTTCTTCTGGGAGACGTTACTCTAAGAATTCAAATGCTTTCATTCTCTGAATGCTGATCTGATGCATGGAAGAGAAATGCCCTGTCAGAATCAGTTTCCTGTTTTTGTTCAGAAGGTCAGGCAAAATCAGTCAGTGTGATTCTCTTGCACAATAATACACAGCAGTGTCAGAAGCTGACAAGGAGTTCAGCTGAAGGGAATATTCATTCTTGGAATTGTCTGAAGAAATGGTGGTGCGGCTTTGAAGAGAAGATGAGTACCATTTTCTCCCATCATAGGGGAAGATTCTGGCTATCCATTCTAAGCCTTTCCCTGGAGGCTGACGGATCCAGTGCCAATCATAGCTACCATCAGTGATGGAGACGCCAGTAACTTTACAGAGCAAATTGAGATTTTGACCTGGTTTTACAGTTCCAGGCCCCGATGACACAAGTTGAACCTCAGATAGGGACCCTAGAGAAGTAAGAGAAATAAAAATTAGAATTCACATACATCGGAGAAAGAAATCATATTGTTGCTTTCGGTAAATTTGTGTCCTCACATTTTGGCAGGGCTATGAGAAAAAAGAAAAACAGACAGTAATTCATAATGGTTCCTTAAAAAATATCCTCCAATTTAACGTGTACCCTTTGAGGAAAATGTGGCTATCAAAAAGAGAGTTCTGCTTTTAAAGAAGAAGACCTCATGATATTTGCATAAATCAGTGGGCTATAAGATAGCTCTTAGAAAGCAAGGTGAGCTTGTATTCTTTAGGAGATTCTGCAGGTAACCTCCCTCCCTCCCTTTCCACTTTCATATCACAATATAAACCATTTCACATCCTTCTAGAACAAGTTAGTTTTTCAGTCTTACATCAGCCATCCAGATCTTTGGGCAAACGTCTCAATACCCATTGTTTTTTTATTGCCTTATTTATTTATTGGTTTATTAATTTATTGCTTTATTGCTTTGTTGCTTTATTTATTTATGTATTGCTTTATTTATTGATATCTTTATTCATTATAGATTTATTTGTTTTTGCTTTCTTTATTTATTACTGTATTTATTTATTTATTTATTGCTTGATTTATTTATTTTTGCTTATTTATTTATTGCTTAATTTCTTATTGTTTTATAAATTTATTGCTTTGTTTATTGATTTATTTGTTTGTTGCTTTATTTATTGCCTTTTTGTTTATTTATTTTTGCTTTATTTATTGCTTTGTTTCTTATTGTTTTATTAATTATTGCTTTATTTATTGTTTTGTTTTGTTTTTTGTTTATTGCTCTCCTCTTGAACCTCAGATAGGGACCTTAAAAAAAGTCAGAATCAAGAAGTTATCAGGATTCAGGTGCATCTGAAAACAAAAATCACACCTGCTTTCTCTATAATTGTGTTCTTACATTTTGCCATGGCTAGAATTGAAAAGGAAAACAAAAGGAAATTCCTAGTATCTTTCTAAACTGGTTTTCTCTGGTTTGACATATAACGGTTTGAAGAAAATGTAAAGATGAAAAATGAGGACCCTGCTTATAAAGAGGATCATTTCATCATGCTGTTTGCATAACAAACTTGTACTCAATCTGGATAAGACTGAGTGGCTTTGGATGCTGCCCCCAAAGGACAGCCTACACAGTACATCCTTAATCCTGGGGGGTGAAAATTTACACCCCTCAGATAGATAGATAGATAGATAGATAGATAGATAGATAGATAGATAGATAGATAGATAGATAGATAGATAGATAGATAGATTAAGGTGACCAGATTTCAGCGTGACAATCATGCTTTATAACAATTTTTCCTGTTTCCTGCCGCGTTTTAAAAAAGTCCCAATCATTTTCTGGCTTCATGTTGAAAGTCCGGTGGATTTGCTTAAGAAGTCCTAACCGGGGCAAGACGCCCTGTCTAAATTCCCTCTCTCTCTCTCTCTCTGTCTCCGTACTTTCATTGAAGATATTAAAACGTTAAAGCAACAAAACGGACCTCCCCCCCACCGCTCCGCTTTTTACCTTATTTTATAAGAAAAAAATGATCTAGTACCATAGAGCTGCAGGAAATGGCTAGAGAGGTTACTTCCTGGATTTTCCAGAGGGGAGGGGCACGGAGGTTGGAGGACTGCTCCAAATAACGGTGGCATTTTTCCCTGACTAATTTCACCATTTCAATTTGCTCAGTTCTTTGTATTAACATCTACATCATTCTGGGTTTACTTGGAGTGCAAGCCTGCTGGTAAGTGGGTTTTTTTCTTTTATTTTTTAATGTATTTTAAAATAATATTTTATTTATTGTGCATAGGATTTATTAAAATAGTTTTATTCTGTGTGGATTTAAGTTAAGAACTCCCTGTTATTAAGCTTTCCTTTGTCTGGGGGTGGGGGCTTGATTAAAAATTTTATACGGAGCAACAAAAATTTTCATACACCGCAAAAATAGTATTGTAATATTTTTTTTATTTCAACATAACTACAATTTACAAATATAAATTGTAACTTTTGCCAAACATCAAAATTTTGATCATGTGACCATGAGGATGCTGCAACGGTCGCTAAGTGCGAAAAATGGTCATCAGTCACTTTTTTCAATGCCATTGAAACTTTGGTCACTAAGCCCATTATATCACCTTTCTTGCCACAGTTCTTAAGTGAATAACTGCAGCTGGTATTTTGTATTTTGGATAGAATCTTTTTTAAAATAGTCTAAGACAATTTAAAAAAAGATTCTATCCAAAATACAAAATACCAGCTGCAGTTATTCACTTAAGAACTGTGGCAAGAAAGGTGGTATAGTGACAAAAGTTACAAAATGTTTCCAGGATGCCAAATATTGAATGATAACTCTATGTTTCCTGGAATCCAAGATTTCTTTAACTTCAAAATGTTGGCCTCCTTCAATCAGGAGGGGAACAGGGGGGGGGGGGTAGGGTGGATGCATGGGAGAAATGTGTTCTGGTTTCAGTAAGCTTACATGAAACGCAGGATAAATTCTTCTAAGAGCCTTTGGCTGTTCCAACTTCACTGATACAGGATTTATGATTTTGACAATGGGAAACGGACCCACATATTTTGGTCCCAATTTCTTTGATTTCTGGGTGGTTTGCAGAAACTTGGTGGACAAAAATACCCTGTCCCCAACCTGGTATTCTTTTGGCTTGACCCATTTTTAAAGGTTTTTTTAAAATGAACACAAACAGACACAAACAAAAAAACACAAAACCATCTTCTATTACAAATTGTGGAAAGTGTGACGGTTGGTAACAAAAACTTCCATGCATTCCTTCCACAGTCATCACCTATAATTCATATCAAATCACATATTTTTAAATCAAGTATGCAGTATTTATATACATTGCTTTCATCATACCTCAGCCTTCATTTGACTGGTAATTGTTTTTCCATCCTTTTATATGAAATATTCCAATTTAAAGCAAAACCACATGCCAAAGTCAAGGTCTCTCCTCTCTCTACTCCAGCTATTGAAAGAGATCCCAAAGAGCACCTGTATAAACAACCCATGCTCTTCCCACTATCACTCACAGTAAACAAACTGAGAGACCTTGAAGTGTAAAAGAAATGATCAAAGGGAAAAAAAACTAATATTTCCAGTCTCCAGTCTTCGAATGGCAATGTTACTTCCTTTCCTTCTATTGTTACAGACCTCTTGTATTCCTTTTAATATCTTTATAATCCAAACTTACAGAGAAAAGGGAAAAAAACTTTTAAAATGGAGGAAAAAAACCATCCAATCAATCATTGTAAAAATAAAGGAAAAAAAAATTCTCAATCCATTGGTATATAAAAAGAAATAAAAAAATAGAAGAAGAAAAACTAATCCATTCAGTTTAAAAAATAGGAAATATTTGCAAAAGTTCCATCCATGAAAAAAGATTTTTTTAAAAAACAAGGATAACACACTGTCTAACGTAGCTTAATTTCACTGCTTACTTTCTTCTGTTTTCAAATTTAATTTAACTTTGATTTTTTGGGGGTAATCTCTTGTCTAATAATAAAATTTCCTCACCAAACGGCACACTTTCTCTTTCCGCTTTCCTCCCATTCCGGAGCTGTCCCAACTTCAGCAGCTTCTGTGGGTGCGCTTCTATCACCGGCAAGAAGAGGTTCTCTTGGATCAATCAGGGACTTTGTTGTGTCTCTGAGATCAGCAGGACGTACTCTTACCTATCACCATCTCTCTGGGATGGTTTAGGTCCAAAAGGACCATCCAGTGGCAAAGGTATCAACTGCAATCTTGGAGCTCCAAGATCGCACGTCGTCTCATTGCGACGTCAGATCCTCCCCCCCCCGGTTTGGCCCTTTTTTTGTCAGCTTGTTTTTTGTTTGCTTGGTGAGCTATATCTAAGGCCCTGTGTGTCATCGACCAAAACCATTGAAGTTGATCACTCCACTCGGACAAGGACAAAATTTGTGGCTTCTCTTGAGGCAATTCAAGAATGGACACAAAATCTTGGCCAAACACAATTTAAAAGGGGTCATTCTGGTACTGCTATGTACTGAATTATTGTATGCCACTTCTGTATGTGGCAAAAGGTCAGCCCAATTATCTTGCATAACACCTAAGGTATTGCTCCGGAATCGATATGTCCTCTCACAAGCCCCATTAGTCTGCGGATGGTGGGTGAAGCTTAGTCCCTGGGCGGAGCCTATTAATTTCAGGAACTCTTTTCAAAAGAGGGAGGTGAATTGGACCCCTTTGTCCGAAATAATGCATTCAGGAACTCCATGTAACCTATACACATGTAAAATAAACAATTTAGCTAGCGACTTTGCTGATGGGATCTTGGAACAAGGTAAAAAGTGGACCTGTTTGGAGAACAGATTGGAGATCACCAAAATCATGGTATTTCCAAGATTTTCGGGTTGCTCAACAATAAAATCCATCGATATTTCCTTCCATGGGGCCCTAGGTTGGGCAACACTTTGAAGGAGTCCTTGGGTTTTTCCTCGTGGTCTCTTTGCGGCTGCACAAATAGGACAACTGGCTATATAGGACTTAATGTTTTTTTTCAGGGAAGGCCACCAAAACTGCCTCTTAATTAGATGCAAAGTTTTTACAAATCCAAAATGACCTGCCATTCTTGAGTCATGGGCCTGTTGAATGACAACAGTTTTCAGGCTGGCAGGAACATACAGCTTAGCTCCTATCTAAACCAGTCCATCTTTCATGGTGCATTGATCAGAATGATCTTTGACCCAGTCATCAGATGCAAGAACTTTCTTAAGTTTGTCAATTAGGTCTGTGGTCCCATCTAAGTCCAGTGGGCCGTGGCTCCTAGTAACCATTGGGGAGCCAGGTTCTTAGCCGGGATGGCTAGATGAACCATGATTGGTCTGGCACTGTTGTATTGGGGAAGCCTGGACAAAGCATCAGCCATAAAGTTCTTCCCTCCTGGGATGTATTTTAGGGTAAAGTTAACCGGATTAAATGCTGTTCCCAGTGCATTTGTTTAGGTGACAGCTTACATGGGGTCTTCAACGCTTCCAGGTTTTTATGATCAGTCTATACTTCAAAAGGGTGTTTCACCCCCTCCAGAAAATGTCACCAGGTCATCAAGGCCCATCTAACAGCAAAAGCTTCTGTAAGCTTATGTGAGGTATAAGCGCAAGGTTGCAATTTGCCTTCTGCGTTTGTTTCGTGCAATACTGCCCCACTGCCACATCGCTGGCATCAGTTTGAACCTGGACCAAGAAGGTTCTTCAACTCTTGGATGAGAAGTAAAACTTCTTCAAAGAAAAACCAGAAACTCTAGTCGCCACTTTAAAAAAAAAAAAAAAAAACCTTTGGGACAATCATGACCAGGATGACTGAGAATCTCCATAGAGGTTCCACTGGTTAATTGTCCTCTCTGTTAGGAAGCTTGTCCTTAATTCCAGGTTCCTTTTCTCCTTGATTAATTTCCATCTCTTGATTCTTGTTTTGCCTTTTGGTGCTTTGGAAAATATCTTTCACTGCCTCTTCTTTGTGATAGCCCCTGAAATACTGGAATACTGCTATCAAGTCACCCATAGTCTTTCTTTTCTCTAGACCCAATGCAACTGCTCTTCAGATGTTTTTCTCTCCAGGCCCTTAAACAGAGGCCTAGAGGTTTCCCTCCAGATTGCAAATGTCTTAGAAATGTTCTGCTTTTTATATTTACTTATATCATACATTGGTCTTTTCCTGTATTTGCATTTTTTGGTTTGAAGCACTTTGGTGCCCCCTAGAGGAAATTTCTTCTGAATTTTAAAGAAAAAGAGTGTGTTGTCTCTCTCTGCCTTGCTCAAACAGTCAATCAAAGCTCTGCCTTCTACCCTTACTCTGAAGATCTGAAGAGAGAAATTTGAAATAGAGATTAGGCTGCATTGCCTTTTTCCTCCTTCAGAATCAGTTTCCTGTTTTTGCTCAGAAGGTCAGGCAAAATCACTCAGTGTGCCACTCTGGCACAATAATACACAGCAGTGTCAGAAGCTGACAAGGACTTCAACTGAAGGGAATATTCATTCTTGGAGTTGTCTGAAGAAATGGTAGTGTGGCTTTGAAGAGAAGACGAAAACCATTTTTGCCCATTATAAGGGTAGATTCCGGCTATCCATTCTAAGCCTTTCCCTGGAGGCTGACGGACCCAGTGCCAAATATAGCTATCAGTGATGGAAACACCAGTAACTTTACAGAGCAAATTGAGATTTTGACCTGGTTTTACAATTCCAGGCCCCGATGACACAAGTTGAACCTCAGATAGGGACCCTAGAGAGGTAAGAGAAATAAAAATTAGAATTCACATACATCGGAGGAAGAAATCATATTGTTGCTTTGTTCACACGCCGTCCCCACAACTCCAGTTTGGCTTTAAAGGCAGCTACTTTGTCTGCCAACTTGAAAACAGTTGTCATTTTCCCCTGAAGGGACAGATTGAGTTCATTGAGCAGGCTGAATATGTCACACAGGTAAGCCAGTTTTGCAACCTATACCTTGTCACTGAAATCTGCTGCCAGCGGTGACATCTTTTCTGAGAGAAATCTTTGCAATGGCTCTCGTAATTCAAGTACTCTGGTTAGCGATTTTCCTCTGGATAACCATCTTATTTCTGTGTATAAGAGAAGGCATCTATGCTCTGCGTCCATCTCCTCACAAAGCTGCTCAAACAGGCGCGAGTTGAGGGTGTGTGCTTTGATGTGGTTATTAACTTTAACAACATCAATCAATACGCTGTTAAATTCCGGTGACATTTTTTTGCTTGCCAGCATTTCCCTGTGAATGATACAATGCGTAGATTCACTCTCAGGTGCAACCTCCTTAATCCGAGCAGTTAAACCAGACAGCTGTCCGGTCATGGCAGCACCTCCGTCTGTGCATATGCCGACACAAAAGGACCATTTTAGTATATAACCATCCAGTGACTTGAACAGTTCTGCTCCTGTGGTGTTGGTTGGCAAAGATAGTGCACATAAGAAATCCTCATGCACATCCTCCTGATATAGATATTGCACATAAACAAGTAGCATAGCCTTGTTGTCGATATCTGTAGATTCGTCAACCTGGAGTCCGTACCACGGTGATGTATTAATCCTCTCCAACAATTGTGTCTCAATGTCTTCGGCTGTTTCCTCAATGCGCCTAGTCAGAGTACTAGCCAACAAAGGCACATGTGCTATCTTTTCCACAGCAGCCTCTCCTAGAGGTTCACGGCAAATGTCTTCAGTGGAGGGCGAGATCAATTCTTCACCTATAGTGAGTGGCTTTTTAGCCTTAGCAATACAGTTAGCCACCAAATATGATGCTCTCAGTGCATTCTCCTTGATTGATGTGGCGGCCCTCATAAATTTCTTCTGTCCTTCGTGTTCCCATTTTTTTCTTTCAAAATACTCCAGGGGCTTGTCTTTTAAACTAGGGTGCTTGGCGAAGCAGTTTTGAAGGTTTCATTGCCTCATTAGACAGCTGGTCGCACAGCAGGAGTTGGTGTGTGGGAATCACCAGTCCCGATAAATCTATATTTCAAGTAGGACTCATGGTATTGTCTGTTAAAAGTTTTATGTTTCTTTGATGTTGAAGGCTCTTCTTCTGTCTCTTCACTGGGCCTTTTCTTTTTCCCAAGGAAACTTTCTAACGACGTCTGTTTCATACTCATTTTTTGCTAAATTGTGGGTTAAATTTGAGCAAACACAACATACACGTACACCAAGCACTGTTAAACCTGAGAAAGTACCAGTGAACAGAGAGAAGAGCGCCCCGGTATCATGATATTTTTCGCATGCATGGTATTGGTGTGGTTTTAGGTGACGTCTCTCAGCTCCCGGTTAACCTCTCGTCCATGGAAAGTCGAACAAACCCGAGAGAAATACACCACAGTAAATAAAATGGATATAATTTAATGTTCCTTGGGCGCCCCAGTACCATGTGATCCAGGGACCGGTACAGGTCCGGGGGTTGGGGACCACTGCTGCAGGTAACATCCCTCCCTTCCTCTCTCCCTCCCTCCCTCACTTCCCACCTTCACATCACAATATAAACCATTTCTCATCCTTCTAGAACAAGTCAGTTTTTCAGTCTTACATCAGCCACCCAGATCTTTGGGCAAAGTTCTCAATACCCATTGCTTATTTATTATCTTATTTTATTTATTGCTTTATTTAGTTATTGCTTTATTCATTATAGATTTATTTATTTTTGCTTTGTTTTTTATTACTTTATGTATTTATTGATTTATTTCTTATTGCTTTATATATGAAGGGTTTTAAAGGCTGTTATTGATGGATAGATGGGTGGGTGGGTGGATGGGTGGGTGGGTGGATATGTAGATATATGGATGGATAGAGAGAGAGAGATGATGGATGGACAGATAGACATCAAGACTGTGCTTCCTATTTTGCTTTATAACATTCATATCAATTCACTGGAGTGGATTCAATCAGATGGATTGATTGGGTACAATCAGTTTTGCTCTTGTATCAAGATGAATTTCACTGTCTGAGTCCACTGTTGATGTTCTTGTCAGAGTTTGGTGCATAAATTCAAATCCAGAAAGCACAGACAGATAATTGATTCACAAGCAGTTAGTTTCATTTCAGCAGACAAGCCCACACAGACAGCTAGTTTACTTCTCAGAGCAGCAGTTTCTTAAGTTTCTGTTTTAATTCTCTGCACAGACTCAGATCTGTTTAAGCTCCCATTGGTTGACTTACTTGCTCTTCCTATTCATTTGATTGACTTGTTCCAATGTCTCTCCAATAATGAATGTTTTGGAGATAAAGTCCTCCAAAAATTCAAAAGATATTAATAACTGAGCACATTTTTTTTAAAAAAAAAACAAATGTTCCTCTGTGAGACGTTACTCTAAGAATTCAAATGCTTTCATGGTCTGAATGTTGATCTGCTGCATGGAAGAAAAAATGCCCTGTCAGACTCAGTTTCCTGTTTTTGTTCGAAAGAGAAGGCAAAATCAGTCAGCGTGTGCCTCTCTTGCACAATAATACACAGCAGTGTCAGAAGCTGACATAGAGTTCAGCTGAAGGGAAAACTCATTCTTGGAGGTGTCTGAAGAAATGGTGGTGCGGCTTTTAAGAGAAGATGAGTACCATTTGCTCCCATCATTGGAGTAGATTCCAGCTATCCATTCTAAACCTTTCCCTGGAGGTTGACGGACCCAGTCCCAATCATAGCTTCTATCAGTGATGGAGACACCAGTAACTCTACAGACTAAATTGAGATTTTGACCTGGTTTTACAGTTCCAGGCCCCGATGACACAAGTTGAACCTCAGATAGGGAGCCTAGAGAAGTAAGACAAATAAAAATTGGAATTCACATACATTGGAGAAAGAAATAATATTGCTGCTTTTGGTAAAATTGTGTCCTCACATTTTGGCATGGCTATGAGAAAAAAGAAAAACAGACAGTAATTCATAATGGTTCCTTAAAAACTTTCCTCCAATTTAATGTGTCCACTTTGAGGAAAATGTGGCTATGAAAAAGAGAGTTCTGCTTTTAAAGAAGAAGACCTCATGATATTTGCATAAATGAGTAGGCTAAACAATAGCTCTGAGAAAGAAAGGTGAGCTTGTATTCTTTAGGAGATTTTGCAGGTAACCTCCCTCCCTTCCCCTCTCCCTCCCTCTTTCCCTTCCCACCTTCATATAACGATATAAACCATTTCTCATCCTTCTAGAACAAGTCAGTTTTTCAGTCTTACATGAGCCATCCAGATCTTTGGCCAAACTTCTCCATATTAATTGTTTTGTTTATTGCTTCATTTAATTATTGCTTTATTGCTTTATTGCTTTATTGCTTTATTGCTTTATTGCTTTATTGCTTTATTGCTTTATTGCTTTATTGCTTTATTGCTTTATTTATTTATTTATTTATTTATTTATTTATTTATTTATTTATTTATTTATTTATTTATGGCTTTATTTATTTATGGCTTTATTTATGGCTTTATTTATGGCTTTATTTATGGCTTTATGGCTTTATGGCTTTATGGCTTTATGGCTTTATGGCTTTATGGCTTTATGGCTTTATTCCTTTATTCCTTTATTCCTTTATTCCTTTATTCCTTTATTCCTTTATTCCTTTATTCCTTTATTCCTTTATTCCTTTATTCCTTTATTCCTTTATTCCTTTATTCCTTTATTCCTTTATTCCTTTATTCCTTTATTCCTTTATTCCTTTATTCCTTTATTCCTTTATTCCTTTATTCCTTTATTCCTTTATTCCTTTATTCCTTTATTTGTTGCTTTATTTGTTGCTTCATTTGTTGCTTTATTTATTGCTTTATTGATTGCTTTATTTATTGATTGCTTTATTCATTATAGGTTTATTTACGTTTGTTTTGTTTGTTTATCATTTTGTTTATTTTTTGCTTTATTCCTTTATTTATTTATTTTTCCTTCATTTATTTATTGCTTTATTTCTCATTGTTTTATTAATTTATTTTTTTATTTATTGATTGTTTATTTATGGCTGTCCATAAAACATAGAATAAAAACATAAAATCATAGACCAAAACCTGGATGTAAAACAGGCTAAATATTTCCTGGAAATGTACATCAAACTACAAATTAAGGCAAGGAAGTTAACAGGATAGGTATCCTCTAGACATAAAAATCCTCATAGCTGCAACATACTTTTAGCTCCCCATGTTAAAAATTAGGTCTTAATGCATTTGGGAAAACTGGAAGAATGAGGAGGATTGTCTCAGCTCCCTGAATAACATATTCCATAAAGTGAGGCGGGGGGGGGAGCCCTCCTTCTGGATCCTGTCAATCAAAACTCCATAACTAATGGATATGCAGTATGTCCTCCCTGTTTGTCTTGGGTTCAAAAGGAAGATATAATTGGAGCAAGGTTCATCAGAATTACACATCCTATCCAATGAAGGGCTTTAAAGGCGATATCCGATCCATTGTGTTGGACTTGTGAATCTTCCATTGGATGTAGAAGAATCTCAGCATCTTTTTTGCATTGTGGAAACCAAAGGTCATAATATGGAGCAGACCACACTCAACAAATGTCTTGCTTAACAACAGAGATTTGGGGCTCAATTATAGTCATGAGGACTATCTGTAATTAGCATTGTTTGGAATTATGCTAATATGAACAGCAAGTCTATAAATTTAGAGAAGTAGATGTGAGAAATCCTGGGGAAAGCACTGTGTTTTGAATTTATGATTTAACTGTAGTGTCATGAAAAAAAAAAACTAGCCCTTTTTTTTGTTTGAGATTTCAGATAGCCAAAGACTGCTGTTAAATCTGTGGATTATTTCAGAAAACCTTCTTTCAATTTCACTTGTCTGAATGTTGATTTACTGCATGGAAGAGAAATCAGTCAGAATCAGTTTCCTGTTTTTGTTCGGAAGTGAAAGCAAAATCAGTCAGTGTGCCTGTCTTGCACAATAATACACAGCAGTGTCAGAAGCTGGCATAGAATTCAACTGAAACAAATATTCATTCTTGGAGTTCTCTGAAGCAATGGTCGTGGACATTGAAGAGAAGGTGAAAATGATTTTCTTCCATCATGGGGGTAAATTCTAGCTATGAATTCTAAGCCTTTCCCTGGAAGCTGACGGACCCAGTGCCAAATATAGCTACTACTAGTGATGGAGACACCAGTAACTTTGCAGAGCAAATTTAGATTTTCTCATGGTCTTACAGTTTCTGGTCCCGCCGACACAAGTTGAATCTCAGATAGGGACCCTAAAAAAAGTCAGAATCAAGAAGTTATCAGGATTCTGGTGCATCTGAAAACAAAAATCACACTTGCTTTCTCTAAAATGGTTTTTTTTTTTTTACTTTTTGTCATGGCTAGAATTGAAAAGGGAAACAAGAGGAAATTCAAAGTATCTGTCTAAACAGTTTTTCTCTGGTTTGACTTATGAAGATTTGAAGAAAATGTAAACATGAAAAATGACGACCCTGCTTATAAAGAGGATCATTTCATGATGGTATTTGCATAAGTCCAGTGAGGTATAAAGAAGCTCCTAGAAAGCGAGGTTCAGTGGAGACTTTGTATTCATTCAGAGAATGGAGATAAAGTCCTACTTTCTTTGTTGAAGAACTTCTTGGATGTGATGCAAAACGTCTTCAAAAAAGGCAATAAAGTCCAGTTGTGTCTTGAAAAAGGAACTTTGGGTGTTTTCCTTCCTTCCTTCCTTCCTTCCTTCCTTCCTTCCTTCCTTCCTTCCTTCCTTCCTTCCTTCCTTCCATCTTTCCCTCCTTCTTTCCTTCCCTCCTTCTTTTCTCCCTCCCTCCTTTTCTCCCTCCCTTCCTTTTTGCTTTCATTCCTTCTTTTCTCCCTCCTTCCCCCTTCTTTCTTTCCTCCCTTCTTTTCTCTCTTCCTCCCTTCCTCAATGCTTCCTCCCTCCCTCCCTTCAATCACAATAAAAAAAACCATTTCTCATGCTTGTAGCACGGACCATATTTTCTTTCTTACATCTGCTCCATCCAGATCTTTTGAGCAAATGTATGTATGTATGTATGTATGTATGTATGTATGTATGTATGTATGTATGTATGTATGTCTAGATAGATATCTAGATGGGTGGGTAGGTGGGAGGGTGGGTGGGTGGGTGGATGGATGGATGGATAGATAGATAGATAGATAGATAGATAGATAGATAGATAGATAGATAGATAGATAGATAGATAGATAGATAGATGGATGGATAGAGAGAGAGATGATGGATGGAAAAAATGTTCTTCTGGGAGATGTTATTTCAAGAATTCAAATGCATTCATTCTCTAATGCCGATCTGCTGCAAGAAAGAGAAATGCCCTGTCAGAATCAGTTCCCTGTTTTTGTTCTGAAGAGGAGGCAAAATCTGTCAGTGTGCCTCTCTTGCACAATAATACACGGCAGTGTCAGAAGCTGACAAGGAGTTCAGCTGAAGGGAAGATTAATTCTTAGGATTGTCTGAAGAAATGGTGGTGCGGCTTTGAAGAGAAGATGAGTACAATTTTTCCCCATTATAGGGGTGGATTCCGGCGATCGATTCTAAGCCTTTCCCTGGAGGCTGCCGGAACCAGTGCCAAGCATATCTACTATCAGTGATGGAAACACCAGTAACTTTAGACAGCAAATTGAGATTTTGACCTGGTTTTACAGTTCCAGGCCCCGATGACACAAGCTGAACCTCCAAAAGGGACCCTAGAGAAGTAAGAGAAATAAAAATTAGAATTCACAAACATAGGACAAAGAGATCATATTGTTGCTTTTGGTGAAATTGTGTCCTCACATTTTGGCATGGCTATGAGAAAAAAGAAAAAGAGGCAGTAATTCATAATGGTTTCTAAAAAAAAGTTCCTCCAATTTAACGTGTCCACTTTGAGGAAAATGTGGCTATCAAAAAGAGAGTTCTGGTTTTAAAGAAGAAGACCTCATGATATTTGCATAAATCAGTGGGCTATAAAATAGCTCTTAGAAAGCAAGGTGAGCTTGTATTCTTTAGGAGATTCTGCAGGTAACCTCCCTCCCTTCCTCTCTCTCTCCCTCCCTCCCTTCCATCCCACCTTCATATCACAATATAAACCATTTCTCATCCTTCTAGAACAAGTCAGTTTTTCAATCTTACATCAGCCATCCAGATCTTTGGGCAAACTTCTCAACACCCATTGGTTATTTATTCCTTCATTTATTTATCGCTTTATTTATTTATTGCTTCATTTATTTATTGCCTTATTTATTCATTCATTTATTTATTGCTTTCTTGCTGTGTTGCTTTATTTATTTATTTATGTATTGCTTTATTTATTGATGGCTTTATTCATTATAGGTTTATTTATTTTTGCTTTGTTTATTTATTACTTTATTTATTTATTTATTGCATTTTTGCTTTGTTTATTTATTTTTGCTTTATTTATTTATTGCTTTATTGCTTATTGTTTTATTAATTTATTGCTTTGTTTATTTATTTGTTTGTTTGTTGCTTTAGTCAGTGTGCCTCTCTTGCGCAATATTACACAGCAGGGTCAGCAGCTGACACGGAGTTCAACTGAAGGGAATATTCATTCCTGGAGTTGTCTAAAGCGATGGTGGAGTGGCTTCTGGCAATCCATTCCAAGCCTTTCCCTGGAGGCCGACGGACCTAGTGCCAAGCATTGCCCCCACCAACGAGAGGGATACCAGTCACTTTACAGACCAAGTAGAGATTTTGTCCTGATCTTACAATTTTAGGTCCCGATGACACAAGTAGCACATCAGAAAGCGACCCTAAGGAAGTAAAAGGGGAAAAAAATAATAAGGATTCAAAAGAACATGGGAAAAAATAATGTCAGAGTTGCTTTCTCTAAAATGGTGTTCTTACATTTTGTCATGGCTAGCAGCGAAAAGAAAAGCAGCAAGGAATTCATGGTCTCTTTTGAAAGTCTTTTTCCTCCAGTCTGACCTGTACGATTTGAAGGAAATGGAAAGATCTACAATGAGGAGCCTGCTCATATAGAGAAACATTTCATGATGATATTTGCATATTCCCAGTGAGGTTTAAAGACAGTCCTAGAAAGGAAAGTTCTCTTGAGACTGTGTATTCATTTAGAGAACCTAGATAAAGTCCATCCTTTTCCTTCCTCCCTCCCTCTTTTGTTCCCTTCCTTCCTTCTCTTCCTCCCTCCCTCCCTCCCTCCCTCTGTTTCCAAATTCACAACACAGCTCTAATGCCTGTTAGAAAATTAAGAATTTTCACTGCCTTATGTCAACTGAACTAAGATCTTTGGGCAGATTTCCCAATATTTGTTATCATGTAGATTAGGACAAGTTTCCTTTTGGGACCAAAATCATACCTTCTCAGAGAAAAAAAGTCTTATTTCCACTCTTGGACTTCCTCTTGAATTCTGCTATTTCATTGGCACTTAGCTATTCAAATCTACCTGATGCAGGTAAACAGGTGGAAAGTTGCTGTTCCTGTGGTTTTTCCCTTGACATTTCCCCAAATGTCCCAGGATTATGGCAAATCTAGGAAACTATGGCTTGAGTCTAGACTGACATTCTTCAGCCATCCACAATACCTCAGCAATTAAGGGACAAATATTTCAAATAAATGATCCTACAAAGACCTCAGGAAGGACTATGGTTGATTTCTCCCACTGTTCTCAATTGCTGTAAGATTTTAGTCTCCTGACCACCAAAGCCCATCAAGTTGTTCGATTTGGCATTGTTTCCATAACTCCCCAGAGTTCTATTTATTAATCTTCTGCTTTCTTTAGTTAAGAAATGGAAATGAAAAGTAATTAAAAAATTTAATTGGGGACTGCTGGAAAAAAGAGGTTTGGGGTGAGAGGAGTAAGGGAGAAATAGCGGATATATAAAATTAAACTGAAATTGAACCAAAGAGGGATCATTCAATGAATTAGAATAAGCCTAAAGGGACCTTGGCGGTCTTCTAGTCCAACCCCCTGCTCAAGCGTGAGACCTTATACCATTTCAAATACTGTGCTTTTTGGACTATAAGACGCACCAGAGTATAAGATGCACCATGATTTTGAAGAGGTAAATTAAAAAAAAAATGTTTTTGCACTTTGCAGGCCTCCCAAACCCTGTGCATGCCTCATTTCTTTTTGGAAAAAAAAGGGATGGGCATGCAGAGGATTTGGGAGCCTTACAGAGTGCTCCTCTGGGCTGGGGGAAAAGATAATCAAAAACGCGCCCATTTTTCCTCCTTTTTGCCCTGCCTAGCCTCCAGAAGCACTTTGCAAGCCTCCCAAGCCCTCTGCATGTCCATTTTTTTGCAAAGGAGCAGGGTTCGGTAGGCCAAAAATGCTGTCTTCAGTATATTAAAACACCGGACAGCCACCTACCTTCTTTTTCAGACTATATGATGCACCCAGGTTTCACCCTTTTTGGAGGGCTAAGTTGCATCTTATACTCTGAAAAGGAAGGTCGGTGGCTGTCCGGTGTTTTTTTAAAACTTTCAGCGATGAAGCACCTACAACCTCTGAAGGGAAACTGTCCCACTGGTTATCCAAAAGGCAATTTTCAAGAGACAACTGGATTTTTTTTTCTTTAAATATGTTTCCCTTCCCAACCAAGAAGCTTTTTCAGCTCTTGGATGAGAAGCAAAACTTCTTCAAAGAAAAACAAGGAACTCCAGTGGCCTCTTTAAAAAAAAAAAGCTTTGGGACAACCATGACCAGGATGACTGAGAATCTCCATAGAAGTTCCACTGGTTAATTGTCCTCTCTGTTAGGAAACTTCTCCTTAATTCCAGGTTGCTTTTCTCCTTGATTAATTTCCATCCCTTGATTCTTGTTTTGCCTTTTGGTGCTTTGGAAAATATGTTTCACCGCCTCTTCTTTGTGGTAGCCCCTGAAATACTGGAATACTGCTATCAAGTCACCCCTAGTCTTTCTTTTCTCTAGACCCAATGCAACCACCCGTCAGATGTTTTGTCTAAACAGAGGCCTGGAGGTTTCCCTCCAGATTGCAAATGTCTTAGAAATGTTCTGCTTTTTATATTTACTTATATCATACATTGGTCTTTCCCTGTATTTTTCCCTGTATTTTTATTTTTGGTTTGCAGCACTTTGGTGCCCCCTAGAGGAAATCTCTTCCGAATTATAAATGAAGAAAGAGTGTTGTTTCCCTCTGCCATTCTCAAACAGTCAATCAAAGCTCTGCCTTCTACCCTTAACTTGACGATCTGAAGAGAGAAATTTGAAATAGAGATTAGGCTGCATTGCCTTTTTCCTCTTTTCTCCAATCTAGATACCTAGCGAATTTTATTTTGATTCTCAATACTGATCTCTGGTGCTCAAACACAGGAGTAAAGGGAAACCCAAAATAAGAGAGTAGAGAGAGAATGAATGAAGGAAGGCAGAAAGAAAGATAGTATGGAAAGAGGAAGAAAAAAAAGAAAGAAGGAAGGAAGGAAGGAGGAAAGGAAGAAGTAGGAAGGTAGGAAGGAAAGGCTAAAAAGAGGGGTTAAAGAAAGAAAGAAAGAAAGAAAGAAAGAAAGAAAGAAAGAAAGAAAGAAAGAAAGAAAGAAAGAAAGACCAGGGCAAAATTGGAAATTTAATCCATTTTCTGTTTCTTTTTATATTTCATTAAGGACATTATGATCCAAACTTTGTCTTATTTCTACCTGGAATAATATGAACAAAGATATGTCATATCTAAGCCATCAAGACGCAATTACTGTTACATTTTATTAAGGTTCAAATGAATAAACAGACATAATTCATTGTAGTTGGACAGATCTTTTGGGTAGAATGGGGTTTGTCATAATCTGCTTCAGCTGAATTTAATAGAATAATGAAATAACAGAATTGGAAAGGACGTTGAAGGTCTTCTAGTCCAACCATCTGCTCAAGCAGGAGCCCCTATCAAATTTCAGAGAAATGGTTATCGAATCTATTCTTAAAAACTTCCTGTGTTGGAGCACCCACAATTTTTGGCGCCTAATAGAGATTAATTGTTCTAAATGTCAACAAATTTATCTTTAGTTACAGGTTGGTTCTCTCTTTGATTTGTTCCCTCCATTACTTCTTGTCCTGCCCTGGAGAGTAGCTTGACTCCCTCTTCTTTGTGGCAGCCCCTGAGATATTGAAACTGTTATCACATCATCCCTAGTCCTTCTTTTCATCAAACTTTCATTAAACATATCAATGGCTAAGTACATTTTTAAAAAATGTTCTTCCGGGAGACGTTACTCTAAGAAGTCAAATGCTTTCATGGTCTGAATGTTGATCTGCTGCATGGAAGAGAAATGCCCTGTCAGAATCAGTTTCCTGTTTTTGTTCAGAAGAGAAGGCAAAATCTGTCAGTGTGCCTCTCTTGTACAATAATACACGGCAGTGTCAGAAGCTGACAAGGAGTTCAGCTGAAGGGAATATTCATTCTTAGGATTGTCTGAAGAAATGGTGGTGCGGCTTTGAAGAGAAGATGAGTACCATTTTCTCCCATCTTTGGGGTAGATTCTGGCTATCCATTCTAAGCCTTTCTCTAGAGGCTGACGGACCCAGTGCCAAACATAGCTACCATCAGTGATGGAAACACCAGTAACTTTACAGACCAAATTGAGATTTTGACCTGGTTTTACAGTTCCAGGCCCCGATGACACAAGTTGAACCTCAGAAAGGGACCCTAGAGAAGTAAGAGAAATAAAAATTAGAATTCACATACATCGGAGAAAGAAATCATATTGTTGCTTTTGGTAAAATTGTGTCCTCACATTTTGGCATGGCTATGAGAAAGAAGAAAAACAGACAGTAATTCATAGCGGTTCCTTAAAAAATTTCCTCCAATTTATCGTGTACACTTTGAGGAAAATGTGGCTATCAAAAAGAGAGTTCTGGTTTTAAAGAAGAAGACCTCATGATATTTGCATAAATCAGTGGGCTATAAAATAGCTCTTAGAAAGTAAGGTGAGCTTGTATTCTTTAGGAGATTCTGCAGGTAACCTCCCTCCCTTCCTCTCTCCCTCCCTCCCTCCCCTCCCACCTTCATATCACAATATAAACCATTTCTCATCCTCCTAGAACAAGTCAGATTTTCAATATTATATCAGCCATCCAGATCTTTGGGCAAACTTCTCAATACCAATTGCTTATTTATTGCCTTATTTTATTTTTTGCTTTGTTTATTTATTACTTTATTCATTTATTGCTTTGTTTATTTATTTGTTTGTTTTTTGCTTTATTTATTGATTAGTTTGCTTATTGCTGTCCACTCAGCAAAGTGACTCTGGGGTGTTTTCATGTGTAAATTAAAACCATATAAACATATTAAGAAAAACATAGCCCTAAACCTGGATGTAAAACAAGAGAAAAATTTCCTGGAATAGTAAATCAAATTAAAATTTAAGGCAAGGAAGTTAACAGAATAGGAATCCTCTTGATACCAACCATCCTCATAGCTGCAACATACTTTTAGCTCTCCATGTTAAAAGTTAGATCTTAATGCATTTGGGAAAACTGGAAGAATGGGGAGGATTGTCTCAGCCCTCTGAATCACATATTCCGTAAAGTGAGGAGGGGAGCCCTCCTTCTGGATCCTGTCAGTCAAAACTCCGTAACCAATGGATATGCAGCATGCCCCCCCTGTTTGCGTTGGGTGCAAAAGGAAGATATAATTGGGACAAGATTCATCAGATATCCAGGTTTGATCCCATGAAGGGTTTTAAAAGTGATATCCGATCCATTGTGTTGGACTTGTGAATGTTCCATTGGATGTAGAAGAATCTCATCATATTTTTTGCATCATGGTCATAATATGTGGCAGACCTCACTCAACAAATGTCTTGCTTAACAACAGAGATTTGGGGCTCAATTATGGTCATAAGGACTATCTTTAATTAGCATTGTTTGGAATTACGCTAATATGAACAGCAAGTCTATGAATTTAGAGAAGTAGATGTGAGAAGTCCTGCGGAAAGAACTGTGGTTTGAATTTATGATTTAACTGTAGTGTCCTGAGAAAAAAGTCCAGCTCTTCTTTTTGTTTGAGATTTCAGATAGCGAAAGACGGCTGTTAAATCTGTGGATTATTTCAGAAACCTTTCTTTCAATTTCACTTGTCTGAATGTTGATTTACTGCATGGAAGAGAAGTCAGTCAGAATCAGTTTCCTGCTTTTGTTCGGAAGAGAAGGCAAAATGAGTCAGTGTGCCTGTCTTGCACAATAATACACAGCAGTGTCAGAAGCTGACAAGGAGTTCAACTGAAGGGAATATTCATTCTTGGAGTTGTCTGAAGCAATGGTGGTGCGGCATTGAAGAGAAGGTGAAAACGATTTTCTTCCATCATGGGGGTAAAGTCTGGCTATCAATTCTAAGCCTTTCCCTGGAGGCTGATGGACCCAGTGCCAAATATAGCTACTACTAGTGATGGAGACACCAGTAACTTTACAAAGCAAATTTAGACTTTCTCCTGTTCTTACAGTTTCTGGCCCCGATGACACAAGCTGAACCTCAGATAGGGACCCTAAAAAAAGTAAGAATCAAGAAGTTATCAGGATTCCGGTGCATCTGAAAACAAACATCACACTTGCTTTCTCTAAAATGGTGTTCTTACATTTTGCCATGGCTAGAACTGAAAAGGAAAACAAGAGGAAATTCATAGTATCTTTCTAAACAGGTTTTCTCTGCTTTGACATATGACGGTTTGAAGAGAATGTAGAGATGTAAAAAGGGGATCCTGCTTATAAAGGGGATCATTTCATGAAGGTATTTGCATAAGTCCAGTGAGGTATAAAGAAGCTCCTAGAAAGCCAGGTTCAGTGGAGACTTTGTATTCATTCAGAGAATGGAGATAAAGTCCTACTTTCTTTGCTGAAGAAGCTTCTTGGATGTGATGCAAAATGTCTTCCAGAAAAGCAATAAAGTCCAGTTGTGTCTTGAAAAAGCAACTTTGGGTGTTTTCCTTCTTTCCTTCCTTCCTTCTTTCCTTCCCTCCTTCTTTTCTCCCTCCCTCCCTTCATTTCTCCCTCCCTTCCTTCGATTTTCAGTCTTAAATCTGCCACATCCAGATCTTTTGAGCAAATCTATGTATGTTTGTCTATCTAGATAGATATCTAGATATCTAGATGTAAGTGTGTATGTGTGTATGTGTGTATATGTGTGTGTGTGTATGTATGTATGTATGTATGTATGTATGTATGTATGTATGTATGTATGTATGTATGTCTAGATAGATATCTAGATAGATATCTAGATGGATGGATAGATGGATGGGTGGGTGAATATATAGATATATGGATGGATAGATAGAGAAATGATGGATGGATGAATGAATGGATGGATGGATAGATAGATAGATAGATAGATAGATAGATAGATAGATAGATAGATATCAAGTCTGTGCTTCCAATTTTGCTTTATAACATTCATATCAACTAACTGGAGTGGATTCAATCAGATGGATTGATTGGGTAGAATCAGTTTTGCTTTTGTCTCAAGATGACTTTCAATATCTGAGTCCACTGTTCTTGTCAGAGTTTGGTGCATAAATTCAAATCCAGAAAGCACAGATAGATAATTGATTCTCAAGCATTTACTTTCATTTCAGCAGACAAGCCCAGACAGACTTCTAGTTTACTTCTCAAAGCAGCAGTATCTTCAGTTTCTGTTTGAAATCTCTGCACAGACTCAGATCTGTTAAACCTCCCATTGGTTGACTTATTTGTTCTTCCTATTCATTGGCTGGACTTGTTCCCATGTCTCTCCAGAAATGAATGTTTTGGAGAGATAGTCCTCCAAAAATTCAAATGATTTCGATAACTGAGCACATTTTTTTTTAAAAAAAATATTCTTCTGAGAGACGTTACACTAAAAATTCAAATGCTTTCATTCTCTGAATGCTGATCTGCTGCATGGAAGAGAAACTACCCTGTCAGACTCCGTTTCCTGTTTTTGCTCAGAAGGTTAGGCAAAATCAGTCAGTGTGTCCCTGTCTTGCACAATAATACACAGCAGTGTCAGAAGCTGACATGGAGTTCAACTGAAGGGAAAACTCATTCTTGGAGTTGTCTGAAGAAATGGTACTGCCGCTTTGAAGAGAGGATGCTAAATATTTTTGCCCATGATAGATGTAGATTCCAGCTATCCATTCTAAGCCGTTCCCTGGAGGCTGACGGACCCAGTTCCAAGCATAGCTACCATCAGTGATGGAGACACCAGTAACTTTACAGAGCAAATTGAGATTTTGACCTGGTTTTACAGTTCCAGGCCCCGATGACACAAGTTGGACCTCAGATAGTGACCCTAGAGAAGTAAGAGAAATAAAAGTTAGAATTCACAAACTTCGGAGAAAGAAATCATATCGTTGCTTTTGGTAAAATTGTGTCCTCACATTTTGGCATGGCTATGAGAAAAAAGAAAAACAGACAGAAATTCATAATGGTTTCTTTAAAAATTTCCTCCAATTTAACATCTACACTTTGAGGAAAATGTGGCTATCAAAAAGAGAGTTCTGTTTTTAAAGAAGAAGACCTCATGATATTTGCATAAATCAGTGGGATATAAAATAGCTCTTAGAAAGAAAGGTGATGTTGTATTATTTAGGAGATTCTGCAGGTAACCTCCCTCCCTTCCTGTCTCCCTCCCTTCCCACCTTCATATCACAATATAAACCATTTCTCATCCTTCTAGAACAAGTCAGTTTTTCAGTCTTACATGAGCCATCTAGATCTTTCTCCTTTCTTTCTTTCCTTCCTTCTGTTCCCCCCTCCCACATGCCTTCCCTACTTCCTTCTCTTCCTCCCTCCCTCCTTCCATCCCTCCTTTCTTTCCCTCCATCCATCCCTCCTTCCCTAACCCCCTCTACACCTCCATCCACCCTCCTTCCCTTTCCAGATTCACAACCCAGCTCTAATGCCTGTTAGAAAATTAAGATTTTTCACTGCCTTATGTCAATTGAACTAAGATCTTTGGACAGACTTCCCAATATTTGTTATCATGTAGATTAGGACAAGTTTCCTTTTGGGACCAAAATCATATCTTGTCAGTGAAAAAAAGTCTTATTTCCACTCTTGGACTTCCTCTTGAATTCTGCTATTTCATTGGCACTTAGCTATTCAGAAAATATACCTGATGGAGGTAAACAGGTGGGAAGTGGCTGTTCCTGTGGTTTTTCCCTTGACATTTCCCCAAATGTCCCAGGATTATGGCAAATCTAGGTAACTATGGCTTGAGTCTAGACTGACATTCTTCAGCCATCCACAATAGCTCAGCAATTGCCTCAATTCTAAATTAAGGGACAAATATTTCCTCTTCAGAAGTTTTGTCTAAACAGAGGCCTGGAGGTTTCCCTCCAGATTGCAAATGTCTTAGAAATGTTCTGCTTTTTATATTTACTTATATCATACATTGGTCTTTCCCTGTATTTTTATTTTTGGTTTGGAGCACTTTGGTGCCCCCTAGAGGAAATCTCTTCCGAATTATAAATGAAGAAAGAGTGTTGTTTCCCTCTGCCATTCTCAAACAGTCAATCAAAGCTCTGCTTTCTACCCTTAACTTGACGACCTGGAGAGAGAAATTTGAAATAGAGATTAGGCTGAATTGCCTTTTTCCTCTTTTCTCCACTCTACTTGTTAGATACCTAGCAAATTTTATTTTCAATACTGATCTCTGGTGCTCAACCACACGAGTAAAGGGAAATCTGAAATAAGAGAGTGGAGAGAGAATTAAGGAAGGAAAGAAGGAAGGCAGAAAGAAAGAAAGTCTGGAAAGAGGAAGGAAGAAAGAAAGAAAGAAAGTAAGAAAGAAAGAAAGAAGAAAGAAAGAAAGAAAGAAAGAAAGAAAGAAAGAAAAGAAAGAGGAAAGAAAGAGGAAGGAAGGTAGGAAGGAAGGTAGGAAGGAAGGAAAGGCTAAAATGAGGAGGGAAAGAAAGAAAGAAAGAAAGAATGAATGAATGAATGAATGAATGAATGAATAAAAGAAGGGAAAAAAAGGAAAGAAGGGAAAAGGAGGAAAGGAATGAAAGAATAAATAAATAAATACCAGGGGGAAAATGTAATCCATTTTCTGATTCCTTTTATTTTTCATTAAGTGTCTTCAGCAACAGGAGTAAAGGGAAATCGGATATCAAAAATAAGGGAGGAGAGTGAAAAAGAAAGAAAGAAAGAAAGAAAGAAAGAAAGAAAGAAAGAAAGAAAGAAAGAAAGAAAGAAAGACCAGGGGAAAATTGAAATTTGACCCATTTTCTGTTTTTTGTTTTTTTTTCCTTAAGGACATTATGACACAAACTTTGTCTTATTTCTACCTGTACAAATATGAACAAATATATGTCATTTCCAAGCCATCAAGACACAATTACTGTTACATTTTATTAAGGTTCAAATGAATAAACAGACATAATTCATTGTAGCTGGAGAGATCTTTTGGGTAGAATGGGGTTTGTCATCATCTGCTTCAGCTGAATTTAATAGAATAATGGAATAACAGAATTGGAAAGGACCTTGAAGGTCTTCTAGTCCAACCCTCTGCTCAAGCAGGAGCCCCTATCACATTTCAAACAAATGGTTATCCAATCTATTATTAAAAACTTCCTGTGTTGGAGCACCCACAATTTTTGGAGCCTAATGGAGATTAATTGTTCTAACTGTCAACAAATTAATCTTTAGTTATAGGTTGGTTCTCTCTTTGATTGGTTCCCTCCATGACTTCTTGTACTGCCCAGGAGAGTATCTTGACTCCCTCTTCTTTGTGGCAGCCCCTGAGATATTGAAACTGCTATCATGTCACCCCTAGTCCTTCTTTTCATTAAACTTTCATTAAACATATAAATGGCTAAGTACATTTTTAAAAAATATTATTCTGGGAGACATTACATCAAGACTTCAAATACTTTCATTGTCTGAATGCTGATCTGCTGCAAGGAAGAGAAATGCCCTGTCAGAATCATTTTCCTGTTTTTGTTCAGAAGAGAAGGCAAAATCAGTCAATGTGTGCTCTCTCACACAATAATACACAGCAGTGTCAGAAGCTGACAAGGAGTTCAGCTGAAGGGAAAACTGACTCTTGGAGTTGTCTGAAGAAATGGTGGTGCGGCTTTGAAGAGAAGGCAAAAACCATTTTTGCCCAGTATAAGGGTAGATTCCGGCTATCCATTCGAAGCCTTTCCCTGGAGACTGATGGACCCATTGCCAAAAACTGCTACTGATGGAAACACCAGTAACTTTACAGAGCAAATTGAGATTTTGACCTGGTTTTACAGTTCCAGGCCCTGATGACACAAGTTGAACCTCAGATAGTGACCATAGAGAAGTAAGAGAAATAAAAATTAGAATTCACATACATCAGAGAAAGAAATCATATTGTGCTTTTGGTAAAATTATGTCCTCACATTTTGGCATGGCTATGAGAAAAAAGAAAAACAGATAGTAATTCATAATGGTTCCTGAAAAAATTTCCTCCCATTTAATGTGTACTCTTTGGGGAAAATGTGGCTATCAAAAAGAGGGTTCTGCTTTTAAAGAAGAAGACCTCATGATATTTGCATAAATCAGCTGGCTATAAAATAGCTCTTAGAAAGCAAGGTGAACTTGTATTCTTTAGGAGATTCTGCAGGTCAGTGGTCTCCAATCTTTTTATCTCCGCAGACCGGTCAACGTTTGATAATTTTACCATGGCCCGCTGAGGGGCGGACGTTGATTGTTTATATTTTATATTTTGTTCATTTAATAATTTAAATTTAATTGTATTTAATCATGCCTTCAAAATAAAATATAGTTACACCAAAAAATGATTTAAAATTTAACTCACTAGAACGCTAAATCAATGAGAACCCTGAGATTGTTTCTTTGGCAATCTCAGAGTATTCCGCCATGACTTTAATTCAGGACACCGGCAGAGTTCTTCTCTCGAACGTAGTTTTAAGGCCGCAGTCAATTGCAATCTCCAGCAGTTGATCTTCTTCTTGCACAGACATGCTAGATTCGCCTGGTTTGTTGACAAATGGGTCACGGATCCATTCCTTACCAGTTCGTGGGTCTTTTGTGCTTGGGAAGTAGCGCTCGAACTCTTTTAAAAGCGAAGACAGGTGATCGTGCAACAACTGGGAGAATGAATGCTCAGGCTCAGTCTTGCCTAAAATCCCTGCTAATGTCTGAAACTTGTCCAAAATGCCTCTATTCACGCACCATCCCCACAACTCCAGTTTGGCTTTAAAGGCAGCTACTTTGTCTGCCAACTTGAAAACAGTTGCCATTTTCCCCTGAAGGGACAGATTGAGTTCATTGAGCAGGCTGAATATGTCACACAGGTAAGCCAGTTTTGCAACCCATACCTTGTCACTGAAATGTGCTGCCAGCGGTGACTTCCTTTCTGAGAGAAATCTTTGCAATGGCTCTCGTAATTCAAGTACTCTGGCTAGCGATTTTCCTCTGGATAACCATCTTATTTCTGTGTATAAGAGAAGGCATCTGTGCTCTGCGTCCATCTCCTCACAAAGCTGCTCAAACAGGCGCGGGTTAAGGGCGTGTGCTTTGATGTGGTTATTAACTTTAACAACATCAATCAATACGCTGTTAAATTCCAGTGACATTTTTCGGCTTGCCAGCGTTTCCCTGTGAATGATACAATGCGTAGATTCACTCTCAGGTGCAACCTCCTTAATCCGAGCAGTTAAACCAGACAGTTGTCCGGTCATGGCAGCAGCTCCATCTGTGCATATGCTGACACAAAAGGACTATTTTAGTTGTCCTGATATATAACCATCCAGTGACTTGAACAGTTCTGCTCCTGTGGTGTTGGTTGGCAAAGATAGTGCACCTAGGAAATCCTCATGCACATCCTCCTGATATAGATATTGCACATAAACAAGCAGTATTGCCTTGTTGTCGATATCTGTAGATTCGTCAACCTGGAGTGCGTACCACGGTGATGTATTAATCCTCTCCAACAATTGTGTCTCTCAGTACTTTCTGCTTTATTGATGTGGTGCCCTCATAAATTTCTTCTGTCCTTCGTGTTCCCGTTTTTTTATTTCAAAATACTCCAGGGGCTTGTCTTTTAATCTAAGGTGCTTGGAGTTCAAGTTGAGAAGCAGTTTTGAAGGTTTCATTGCCTCATTAGAGAGCTGGTCACCGCAACCTATTCAGAGCGAGGTTGGTGTGTGGGAATCACCTGTCCTGATAAATCCATATTTCAAGTAGGACTCATGGTATTGTCTGTTAAAAGTTTTGTTTTTTTGATGTTGAAGGTTCTTCTTCTGTCTCTTCATTGGGCCTTTTCTTTTTCCCAAGGAAACGTCTGTTTCATACTCATTTTTGCTAATTTGTGGGTTAAATTTGAGAAAACACAATATACACGTACACCAAGCACTGTTAAACCTGAGAAAGTACCAGTGAACAGAGAGAAGAGCGCCCCAATATCATGATATTTTGCCCATGCATGGTATTGATGTAGCTTTAGGTGACGTCTCTCAGCTCCCGGTTAACCTCTCATCCATGGAAAGTTGAACAAACCCGAGAGAAATACACCACAGTAAATAAAATGGATATAATTTAATGTTCCTTGGGCTACCCTTTGTTCCAGGTTTATTTATTACTTTATGTATTTATTGATTTATTTCTTATTGCTTTATATATGAAGGGTTTTAAAGGCTGTTATTGATGGATGGATGGGTGGGTGGGTGGGTGGGTGGATATATAGATATATGGATGGATAGAGAGAGAGATGATGGATGGACAGATAGACATCAAGACTGTGCTTCCTATTTTGCTTATAACATTGGGAAGAATCGGTTTTGCTCTTGTATCAAGATGAATTTCACTGTCTGAGTCCACTGTTGATGTTCAGTAAGAGTTTGTTGCATAAATTCAAATCCAGAAAGCACAGACAGATAATTGATTCACAAGCAGTTAGTTTCATTTCAGCAGACAAGCCCAGACAGACAGCTAGTTTACTTCTCAGAGCAGCAGTTTCTTAAGTTTCTGTTTGAATTCTCTGCACAGACTCAGATCTGTTTAAGCTCCCATTGGTTGACTTACTTGCTCTTCCTATTCATTGGATGGACTTGTTCCAATGTCTCTCCAGTAATGAATGTTTTGGAGATAAAGTCCTCCAAAAATTCAAAAGATATCAATAACTGAGCACATTTTTTTTTAAAAAAAACAAATGTTCCTCTGTGAGACGTTACTCTAAGAATTCAAATGATTTCATGGTCTGAATGTTGATCTGCTGCATGGAAGAGAAAATGCCCTGTCAGAATCAGTTTCCTGTTTTTGTTCGGAAGAGAAGGCAAAATCAGTCAGTGTGCTTCTCTTACACAATAATACACAGCAGTGTCAGAAGCTGACAAGGAGTTCAGCTGAAGGGAATATTCATTCTTGGAGTTGTCTGAAGAAATGGTGGTGCGGCTTTGAAGAGAAGATGAGTACCATTTTCTCCCATCATAGTAGATTCTGGCTATCCATTCCAAGCCTTTCCCTGGAGGCTGACGGGCCCAGTTCCAAACATAGCTACTACTAGTGATGGAAACACCAGTAACTTTACAGAGCAAATTGAGATTTTGACCTGGTTTTACAGTTCCAGGGCCCGATGACACAAGTTGAACCTCAGATAGGGACCCTAGAGAGGTAAGAGAAATAAAAATTAGAATTCACATACATCAGAGAAAGAAATCATATTGCTGTTTTCGGTAAAATTGTGTCCTCACATTTTGGCAGGGCTATGAGAAAAAAGAAAAACAGACAGTAATTCATAATGGTTCCTTTCAAAATTTCATCCAATTTAATGTGTACACTTTGAGGAACTTGTGGCTATGAAAAAGAGAGTTCTTCTTTTAAAGAAGAAGACCTCATGATATTTGCATAAATCAGTGGGCTATAAAATAACTCTTAGAAAGCAAGGTGAGTTTGTATTCTTTAGGAGATTCTGCAGGTAACCTCCCTCCCTTCCTCTCTCCATCCCTCCCTACCTTCCCACCTTCATATCACAATATAAACCATTTCTCATCCTTCTAGAACAAGTCAGTTTTTCAGTCTTATATCAGCCATCCAGATCTTTGGGCAAACTTCTCAACACCCATTGGTTATTTATTGCTTCATTTATTTATTGCTTTATTTATTTATTGCCTTATTTTTTCATTTATTCATTGCTTTATTGCTTTGTTGCTTTATTTATTTATGTATTGCTTTATTTATTGATGGCTTTATTCATTACAGGTTTATTTATTTTTGCTTTATTTATTTATTGCTTTATTGCTTATCGTTTTATTAATTTATTGCTTTGATTATTTGTTTGTTTGTTTGTTGCTTTAGTCAGTGTGCCTCTCTTGCGCAATAATACACGGCAGTGTCAGCAGCTGACACGGAGTTCAACTGAAGGGAATTTTCATTCCTGGAGTTGTCTAAAGCAATGGTGGAGAGGCTTCTGGCAATCCATTCCAAGCCTTTCCCTGGAGGCCGACGGACCCAGTGCAAAGCATTGCCCCCCACCAACGAGAGGGATACCAGTGACTTTACAGACCAAATAGATATTTTGTCCTGGTTTTACAATTTCAGGCCCAGATGATACAAGTAGCACATCAGAAAACAACTGTAAAGAAGTAAAAGGGGAAAAGAATAATAAGGATTCAAAAGCACCTGGGAAAAAATAATGTCAGAGTTGCTTTCTCTAAAATGGTTTTCTTACATTTTGTCATGGCTAGCAGCGAAAAGAAAAGCAGCAAGGAATTCATGGTCTCTTTTTAAAGTCTTTTTCCTCCAGTATGACGTGTATGATTTGAAGGAAATGGGAAGATCTACAATGAGGAGCTTGCTCATAAAGAGAAACATTTCATGATGATATTTGCATATTCCTAGTGAGACATAAAGACGGTCCTAGAAAAGCAAGGTCTCTTGAGACTTTGTATTTATATAGAGAATCTAAAGTCCATCCTTTTCCTTCTTTCCTTCCTTACATTAATCTCTCCCTGCCTCCATCCCTCCTTTTCCTCCCTTCCTTCCTTTTCTTCCACCCTCCCTCCTTCCCTCCTCCCTGCTTCCTTCCTCCCTCCCTTCTTTCTTTCCTTCCGTCTGTTCCTTCCTCACTCCTTCCCTAACTCCCTCTACCCCTCCATCCTCCCTCCCTCCCTCCTTCCAAATTCACAACCCAAGTCTAACGCCTGTTAAAAAATTAAGATTTTTCACTGCCTTATGTCAACTGAACTAAGATCTTTGGGCTGATTTCCCAATATTCGTTATCATGTAGATTAGGACAAGTTTCCTTTTGGGACCAAAATCATATCTTGTCAGTGAAAAAAAGCCTTATTTCCCCTATTGGACTTACTCTTGAATTCTGCTATTTAATTGGCACTTGGCTATTCAGAAAATCTATCTGAGGCATATAAACAGGTGGGAAGTTTGTGTTCCTGTGGTTTTTCCCTTGACATTTCCCCAAATGTCCCAGAATTATGGCAAATCTAGGTAACTATGGCTTGAGTCTAGGCTGACATTCTTCAGCCATCCACAATAGCTCAGCAATTGCCCCAATTCTAAATTGAGAGACAAATATTTCAAAGAAAGGATCTTACAAAGACCTCAGGAAGGACTATGGTTGATTTCTCTCACTGTTCTTAATTGCTGAAAGATTTTAGTCTCCTGACCACTAAAGCCCATCAAGCTGTTCAATTTGCCATTGTTTCCATAACTCCCCAGAGTTCTATTTGTTAATCTTCTGCTTTCTTTACTTAAGCAATAGAAATGAAAAGTAATTGAGAATTTTAGTTGAGGACTGCTGGAAAAAAGAGTTTTGGGGTCACAGGAGTAAGGGAAAAATAGCAGATATATAAAATTAAACTGCGTTGGGTGCAAAAGGAAGATATAATTGGGACAAGATTCATCAGATATCCAGGTTTGATCCCATGAAGGGTTTTAAAGGTGATATCCGATCCATTGTGTTGGACTTGTGAATGTTCCATTGGATGTAGAAGAATCTCAGGATCTTTTTTGCATTGTGGCAACCAAAGGTCATAATATGTGGCAGACCTCACTCAACAAATGTCTCGCTTAACAACAGAGATTTGGGACTCAATTATGGTCATAAGGACTATCTGTAATTAGCATTGTTTGGAATTATACTAATATGAACAGCAAGTCTATGAATTTAGAGTAGTAGATGTGAGAAATCCTGCGGAAAGCACTGTGTTGTCAATGTATGATTTAACTGTAGTGTCCTGAGAAAAAAGTCTAGCTCTTCTTTTTGTTTGAGATTTCAGATAGCGAAAGACGGCTGTTAAATCTGTGGATTATTTCAGAAACCTTTCTTTCAATTTCACTTGTCTGAATGTTGATTTACTGCATGGAAGAGAAGTCAGTCAGAATCAGTTTCCTGCTTTTGTTCGGAAGAGAAGGCAAAATGAGTCAGTGTGCCTGTCTTGCACAATAATACACAGCAGTGTCAGAAGCTGACAAGGAGTTCAACTGAAGGGAATATTCATTCTTGGAGTTGTCTGAAGCAATGGTGGTGCGGCATTGAAGAGAAGGTGAAAACGATTTTCTTCCATCATGGGGGTAAATTCTGGCTATCGATTCTAAGCCTTTCCCTGGAGGCTGACGAACCCAGTGCCAAATATAGCTACTACTAGTGATGGAGACACCAGTAACTTTACAAAGCAAATTTAGACTTTCTCCTGTTCTTACAGTTTCTGGCCCCAATGACACAAGCTGAACCTCAGATAGGGACCCTAAAAAAAGTAAGAATCAAGAAGTTATCAGGATTCCGGTGCATCTGAAAACAAACATCACACTTGCTTTCTCTAAAATGGTGTTCTTACATTTTGCCATGGCTAGAATTGAAAAGGAAAACAAGAGGAAATTCATAGTATCTTTGTGAACAGGTTTTCTCTGGTTTGAGATATGACGGTTTGAAGAGAATGTAAAGATGAAAAAAGGGGATCCTGCTTATAAAGGGGATCATTTCATGATGGTATTTGCATAAGTCCAGTGAGGTTCAAAGAAGCTCCTTGAAAAACAGGTTCAGTGGAGACTTTGTATTCATTCAGAGAATGGAGATAAAGTCCTACTTTCTTTGCTGAAGAAGCTTCTTGGATGTGATGCAAAATGTCTTCCAGAAAAGCAATAAAGTCCAGTTGTGTCTTGAAAAAGCAACTTTGGGTGTTTTCCTTCTTTCCTTCCTTCCTTCTTTCCTTCCCTCCTTCTTTTCTCCCTCCCTCCCTTCATTTCTCCCTCCCTTCCTTCGATTTTCAGTCTTAAATCTGCCACATCCAGATCTTTTGAGCAAATCTATGTATGTTTGTCTATCTAGATAGATATCTAGATATCTAGATGTAAGTGTGTATGTGTGTATGTGTGTATATGTGTGTGTATGTATGTATGTATGTATGTATGTATGTATGTATGTATGTATGTATGTATGTCTAGATAGATATCTAGATAGATATCTAGATGGATGGATAGATGGATGGGTGGGTGAATATATAGATATATGGATGGATAGATAGAGAAATGATGGATGGATGAATGAATGGATGGATAGATAGATAGATAGATAGATAGATAGATAGATAGATAGATAGATAGATAGATAGATAGATAGATAGATATCAAGTCTGTGCTTCCAATTTTGCTTTATAACATTCATATCAACTAACTGGAGTGGATTCAATCAGATGGATTGATTGGGTAGAATCAGTTTTGCTTTTGTCTCAAGATGACTTTCAATATCTGAGTCCACTGTTCTTGTCAGAGTTTGGTGCATAAATTCAAATCCAGAAAGCACAGATAGATAATTGATTCTCAAGCATTTACTTTCATTTCAGCAGACAAGCCCAGACAGACTTCTAGTTTACTTCTCAAAGCAGCAGTATCTTCAGTTTCTGTTTGAAATCTCTGCACAGACTCAGATCTGTTAAACCTCCCATTGGTTGACTTATTTGTTCTTCCTATTCATTGGCTGGACTTGTTCCCATGTCTCTCCAGAAATGAATGTTTTGGAGAGATAGTCCTCCAAAAATTCAAATGATTTCGATAACTGAGCACATTTTTTTTAAAAAAAAATATTCTTCTGAGAGACGTTACACTAAAAATTCAAATGCTTTCATTCTCTGAATGCTGATCTGCTGCATGGAAGAGAAACTACCCTGTCAGACTCCGTTTCCTGTTTTTGCTCAGAAGGTTAGGCAAAATCAGTCAGTGTGTCCCTGTCTTGCACAATAATACACAGCAGTGTCAGAAGCTGACATGGAGTTCAACTGAAGGGAAAACTCATTCTTGGAGTTGTCTGAAGAAATGGTACTGCCGCTTTGAAGAGAGGATGCTAAATATTTTTGCCCATGATAGATGTAGATTCCAGCTATCCATTCTAAGCCGTTCCCTGGAGGCTGACGGACCCAGTTCCAAGCATAGCTACCATCAGTGATGGAGACACCAGTAACTTTACAGAGCAAATTGAGATTTTGACCTGGTTTTACAGTTCCAGGCCCCGATGACACAAGTTGGACCTCAGATAGTGACCCTAGAGAAGTAAGAGAAATAAAAGTTAGAATTCACAAACTTCGGAGAAAGAAATCATATCGTTGCTTTTGGTAAAATTGTGTCCTCACATTTTGGCATGGCTATGAGAAAAAAGAAAAACAGACAGAAATTCATAATGGTTTCTTTAAAAATTTCCTCCAATTTAACATCTACACTTTGAGGAAAATGTGGCTATCAAAAAGAGAGTTCTGTTTTTAAAGAAGAAGACCTCATGATATTTGCATAAATCAGTGGGATATAAAATAGCTCTTAGAAAGAAAGGTGATGTTGTATTATTTAGGAGATTCTGCAGGTAACCTCCCTCCCTTCCTGTCTCCCTCCCTTCCCACCTTCATATCACAATATAAACCATTTCTCATCCTTCTAGAACAAGTCAGTTTTTCAGTCTTACATGAGCCATCTAGATCTTTCTCCTTTCTTTCTTTCCTTCCTTCTGTTCCCCCCTCCCACATGCCTTCCCTACTTCCTTCTCTTCCTCCCTCCCTCCTTCCATCCCTCCTTTCTTTCCCTCCATCCATCCCTCCTTCCCTAACCCCCTCTACACCTCCATCCACCCTCCTTCCCTTTCCAGATTCACAACCCAGCTCTAATGCCTGTTAGAAAATTAAGATTTTTCACTGCCTTATGTCAATTGAACTAAGATCTTTGGACAGACTTCCCAATATTTGTTATCATGTAGATTAGGACAAGTTTCCTTTTGGGACCAAAATCATATCTTGTCAGTGAAAAAAAGTCTTATTTCCACTCTTGGACTTCCTCTTGAATTCTGCTATTTCATTGGCACTTAGCTATTCAGAAAATATACCTGATGGAGGTAAACAGGTGGGAAGTGGCTGTTCCTGTGGTTTTTCCCTTGACATTTCCCCAAATGTCCCAGGATTATGGCAAATCTAGGTAACTATGGCTTGAGTCTAGACTGACATTCTTCAGCCATCCACAATAGCTCAGCAATTGCCTCAATTCTAAATTAAGGGACAAATATTTCCTCTTCAGAAGTTTTGTCTAAACAGAGGCCTGGAGGTTTCCCTCCAGATTGCAAATGTCTTAGAAATGTTCTGCTTTTTATATTTACTTATATCATACATTGGTCTTTCCCTGTATTTTTATTTTTGGTTTGGAGCACTTTGGTGCCCCCTAGAGGAAATCTCTTCCGAATTATAAATGAAGAAAGAGTGTTGTTTCCCTCTGCCATTCTCAAACAGTCAATCAAAGCTCTGCCTTCTACCCTTAACTTGACGATCTGGAGAGAGAAATTTGAAATAGAGATTAGGCTGAATTGCCTTTTTCCTCTTTTCTCCACTCTACTTGTTAGATACCTAGCAAATTTTATTTTCAATACTGATCTCTGGTGCTCAACCACACGAGTAAAGGGAAATCTGAAATAAGAGAGTGGAGAGAGAATTAAGGAAGGAAAGAAGGAAGGCAGAAAGAAAGAAAGTCTGGAAAGAGGAAGGAAGAAAGAAAGAAAGAAAGTAAGAAAGAAAGAAAGAAGAAAGAAAGAAAGAAAGAAAGAAAGAAAGAAAGAAAGAAAGAAAGAAAGAAAGAAAAGAAAGAGGAAAGAAAGAGGAAGGAAGGTAGGAAGGAAGGTAGGAAGGAAGGAAAGGCTAAAATGAGGAGGGAAAGAAAGAAAGAATGAATGAATGAATGAATGAATGAATAAAAGAAGGGAAAAAAAGGAAAGAAGGGAAAAGGAGGAAAGGAATGAAAGAATAAATAAATAAATACCAGGGGGAAAATGTAATCCATTTTCTGATTCCTTTTATTTTTCATTAAGTGTCTTCAGCAACAGGAGTAAAGGGAAATCTGATATCAAAAATAAGGGAGGAGAGTGAAAAAGAAAGAAAGAAAGAAAGAAAGAAAGAAAGAAAGAAAGAAAGAAAGAAAGAAAGACCAGGGGAAAATTGAAATTTGACCCATTTTCTGTTTTTTGTTTTTTTTTCCTTAAGGACATTATGACACAAACTTTGTCTTATTTCTACCTGTACAAATATGAACAAATATATGTCATTTCCAAGCCATCAAGACACAATTACTGTTACATTTTATTAAGGTTCAAATGAATAAACAGACATAATTCATTGTAGCTGGAGAGATCTTTTGGGTAGAATGGGGTTTGTCATCATCTGCTTCAGCTGAATTTAATAGAATAATGGAATAACAGAATTGGAAAGGACCTTGAAGGTCTTCTAGTCCAACCCTCTGCTCAAGCAGGAGCCCCTATCACATTTCAAACAAATGGTTATCCAATCTATTATTAAAAACTTCCTGTGTTGGAGCACCCACAATTTTTGGAGCCTAATGGAGATTAATTGTTCTAACTGTCAACAAATTAATCTTTAGTTATAGGTTGGTTCTCTCTTTGATTGGTTCCCTCCATGACTTCTTGTACTGCCCAGGAGAGTATCTTGACTCCCTCTTCTTTGTGGCAGCCCCTGAGATATTGAAACTGCTATCATGTCACCCCTAGTCCTTCTTTTCATTAAACTTTCATTAAACATATAAATGGCTAAGTACATTTTTAAAAAATATTATTCTGGGAGACATTACATCAAGACTTCAAATACTTTCATTGTCTGAATGCTGATCTGCTGCAAGGAAGAGAAATGCCCTGTCAGAATCATTTTCCTGTTTTTGTTCAGAAGAGAAGGCAAAATCAGTCAATGTGTGCTCTCTCACACAATAATACACAGCAGTGTCAGAAGCTGACAAGGAGTTCAGCTGAAGGGAAAACTGACTCTTGGAGTTGTCTGAAGAAATGGTGGTGCGGCTTTGAAGAGAAGGCAAAAACCATTTTTGCCCAGTATAAGGGTAGATTCCGGCTATCCATTCGAAGCCTTTCCCTGGAGACTGATGGACCCATTGCCAAAAACTGCTACTGATGGAAACACCAGTAACTTTACAGAGCAAATTGAGATTTTGACCTGGTTTTACAGTTCCAGGCCCTGATGACACAAGTTGAACCTCAGATAGTGACCCTAGAGAAGTAAGAGAAATAAAAATTAGAATTCACATACATCAGAGAAAGAAATCATATTGTGCTTTTGGTAAAATTATGTCCTCACATTTTGGCATGGCTATGAGAAAAAAGAAAAACAGATAGTAATTCATAATGGTTCCTGAAAAAATTTCCTCCCATTTAATGTGTACTCTTTGGGGAAAATGTGGCTATCAAAAAGAGAGTTCTGCTTTTAAAGAAGAAGACCTCATGATATTTGCATAAATCAGTGTGCTATAAAATAGCTCTTAGAAAGAAAGGTGAGCTTGTATTCTTTAGGAGATTCTGCAGGTAACCTCCCTCCCTTCCTCTCTCCCTCCCTCCCTCCCTTCCCAACTTCATGTCACAATATAAACCATTTCTCATCTTTCTAGAACAAATCAGTTTTTCAGTCTTACATCAGCCATCCAGATCTTTGGGCAAACTTCTCAATACCGATTGCTTATTTATTGCCTTTTTTATTTTTTTAAAAATTTATTTATTTATTCTTTATTTATTGATGGCTTTATTCATTATAGATTTATTTATTTTTGCTTTGTGTATTTTTTATTTTATTTATTTATTGCTTTATTGCTTTATTTATTTTTTTGCTTATTTATTTATTGCTTTATTTCTTACTGTTATTAATTTATTGCCTTGTTTATTCATTTATTTTTGCTTTATTTATTGATTTGCTTCTTATTGTTTTATTAATTATTGCTTTGTTTATATATTTGTTTGTTTTTCTTTATTTATTGATTTGTTTGTTTATTGCTCTCCTCTTGAACCTCAGATAGGGACCTTAAAAAGTCAGAATCAAGATGTTATCAGGATTCAGGTGCATCTGAAACGAAAAATCACACCTGCTTTCTCTAAAATTGTGTTCTTACATTTCGGCATAGCTAGAATTGAAAAGAAAAACAAGAGGAAATTCATAGTATCTGTCTAAACAGGTTTTCTCTGGTTTGACATATAAAGGTTTGAAGAAAATGTAAAGATGAAAAATGAGGACCCTGCTTATAGAGAGGATCATTTCATGATGGTATTTGCATATGTCCAGTGAGGTATAAAGAAGCTACTAGAAATCCAGGTTCAGTGGCGACTTTGTATTCATTCAGAGAATGGAGATAAAGTCCGACTTTCTTTGCTGAAGAAGCTGCTTGGATGTGATGCAAAATATCTTCCAAAAAAGCAATAAAGTCCAGTTGTGTCTTAAAAAAGCAACTTTGGGTGTTTTCCTTCCTTCCTTCCTTCCTTCCTTCCTTCCTTCCTTCCTTCCTTTCTTCCTTCCTTCCTTCCTTTCTTCAATTTTCCTTTTCTCCCTCCTTCCCCCTTCTTTCTTTCCTTCCTTCTTTTCTCTCTTCCTCACTGCCTACTAACATCCCTCCCTCCCTTTGATCACAATAAAAAAATATTTATCATGCTTGTAGCACAGACCATATTTTCAGTTTTACATCTGCTCCACCCAGTTTTTTTTAACAAACGTATGTATGTATGTATGTATGTATGTATGTATGTATGTATGTATGTATGTATGTATAGGTATCTAGATAGATATCTAGATGGGTGGGTGGGTGGGTGGGTGGATGGATGGATGGATGGATGAATGGAGAGATAGAGAGATAGATAGATAGATAGATAGATAGATAAATAGATAGATAGATAGATAGGTAGGTAGGTAGGTAGGTAGGTAGGTAGGTAGGTAGGTAGGTATGTCTAGATAGGTATCTAGATAGATATCTAGATGGATGGATGGAAGGATGGAAGGATGGATGGATGGGTGGGTGGGTGGGTGGATGGATGGATGGAGACATAGATAGATCGATAGATCGATAGATCGAAAGATCGATAGATCGATAGATAGGTATGTATGTATGTATGTATGTATGTATGTCTAGATAGGTATCTAGATAGATATCTAGATGGATGGGTGGGTGGGTGGGTGGAAGGATGGATGGAGAGATAGATGGATGGGTGGGAGGGTGGGTGGATATACATACATACTTACATACACTCGGGCCCTTGTGACCTCTAGGCTGGAATACTGCAACGTGCTCTACATGGGGCTGCCCTTGAAGAGCATCCGGCGACTTCAGCTAGTCCAGAATGCGGCCGCGCGAATGATTGTGGGTGCACCTCGGTTCACCCACATAACACCTATCCTCCGCGAGCTGCGCTGGCTACCTGTTGGTCTCCGGGTGCGCTTCAAGGTGCTACATACCACCCATAAAGCCCTTCATGGTAGTGGATCTGCGTACTTGAGAGACCGCCTCCTGCCAATTACCTCCTTGCGACCTATTAGATCGCATAGATTAGGCCTCCTCCGAGTTCCATCCGCCAGTCAGTGTCGACTGGCAACCACACGGAGGAGAGCCTTTTCAGTAGTAGCTCCGACCCTTTGGAACGATCTCCCCGTGGAGATTCGTACCCTCACCACCGTCCAGACCTTCCGCACAGCCCTCAAGACCTGGCTATCCGGTCAGGCCTGGGGATAAAGATCGTAATCTGTCCCCACCTGAATGATGAATGAATGTTCTGTACTATTTTTACTTATGTATTGTTTTATGTTTACTGTTTTGTACCCCCCTCCCTATATTTTGTAAGCCGCCCTGAGTCCCTCAGGATAAAGGGCGGCCTATAAATAATAATAAAATTAAACTAAATTAAAACTACATCCCAGTAAGAGTATGGCTAGCTGATGAGAGCTAAATAGCTTGAAATAGATCTATACTAGTCTCCCTTTATTTATTTATCAGCACAAATGAAAACACACACACACACACACACACACACACACACACACACACACACACACACACACACACACACACACACACACACACACACACACACACACACACACACACACACACACACACACACACATATATATATATATATATATATATATATATATATATATATATATATATATATATATTCAATAGCAATAGCAGATTTTTATATACCGCTTCATAGGGCTTTCAGCCCTCTCTAAGCAGTTTACAGAGTCAGCATATTGCCCCCAACAACAATCTGGGTCCTCATTTTACCCACCTCGGAAGGATGGAAGGCTGAGTCAACCCTGAGCCAGTGAGATTTGAACCGCCGAACTGCTGATCTAGCAGTCAGCCTGCAGTGCTGCATTTAACCACTGCGCCACCTTGGCTCATGTATATACACATATACATATACATATATACACACACACACACACACACACACACACACACACACACACACACACACACACACACACACACACACACACACACACACACACATATATATATATATATATATATATATATATATATATATATATATATACACATATATATATATATATATATATATGTCTCTAGTTGTTCGGGTTTTCTCCCGCATAGAATTGGAGATGATGGATGGATGGATGGATGGACAGACAGAAAACATCAAGATTGTGCTTCCTTTTTTGCTGTATAACGTTCTTATCTATTCTCATTTTTGCTAATTTGTGGATTAAATTTGAGCAAACACAATATACACGTACACCAAGCACTGTTAAACCTGAGAAAGTGCTGGTGAATAGAGAGAAGAGCGCCCTGATATCATGATATTTTGCCCATGCAGGGTATTGGTGTGGTTTTAGGTGACGTCTCTCAGCTCCCGGTTAACCTCGCGTCCATGGAAAGTCGAACAAACCCGAGAGAAATACACCACAGAAAAAAAAATGGATATAATTTAATGTTCCTTGGGCGCCCCAGTACCATTTGATCCAGGGACCGGTACAGGTCCGGGGGTTGGGGACCACTGCTGCAGGTAACATCCCTCCCTTCCTCTCTCCCTCCCTCCCTCCCTCCCTCACTTCCCACCTTCACATCACAATATAAACCATTTCTCATCCTTCTAGAACAAGTCAGTTTTTCAGTCTTACATCAGCCACCCAGATCTTTGGGCAAAGTTCTCAATACCCATTGCTTATTTATTATTTTATTTTATTTATTGCCTTATTTACTTATTGCTTTATTCATTATAGGTTTATTTATTTTTGCTTTGTTTTTTTATTACTTTATGTATTTATTGATTTATTTCTTATTGCTTTATATATGAAGGGTTTTAAAGGCTGTTATTGATAGATGGATGGGCGGGTGGGTGGATGGGTGGGTGGATATATAGATATATGGATGGATAGAGAGAGAGATGATGGATGGACAGATAGACATCAAGACTGTGCTTCCTATTTTGCTTTATAACATTCATATCAATTCACTGGAGTGGATCACATGGATTGATTGGGAAGAATCAGTTTTGCTCTTGTATCAAGATGAATTTCACTGTCTTGAGTCCACTGTTGATGTTCTTGTCAGAGTTTGGTGCATAAATTCAAATCCAGAAAGCCCAGACAGATAATTGATTCACAAGCAGTTAGTTTCATTTCAGCAGACAAGCCCAGACAGAGAGCTAGTTTACTTCTCAGAGCAGCAGTTTCTTAAGTTTCTGTTTTAATTCTCTGCACAGACTCAGATCTGTTTAAGCTCTGAGTCTGTGCAGCTCTGGTTGACTTACTTGCTCTTCCTAGTCATTTGATTGACTTGTTCCAATGTCTCTCCAGTAATGAATGTTTTGGAGATTTAAGTCCTCCAAAAATTGAAAAGATATTAATAACTGAGCACATTTTTTAAAAAAAATGTTCCTCTGTGAGACGTTACTCTAAGAATTCAAATGCTTTCATGCTCTGAATGTTGATCTGCTGCATGGAAGAGAAAATGCCCTGTCAGACTCAGTTTCCTGTTTTTGTTCGGAAGAGAAGGCAAAATCAGTCAGTGTGCCTCTCTTGCACAATAATACACAGCAGTGTCAGAAGCTGACATGGAGTTCAGCTGAAGGGAAAACTCATTCTTGGAGGTGTCTGAAGAAATGGTGGTGCGGCTTTTAAGAGAAGATGAGTACCATTTGCTCCCATCATTGGAGTAGATTCCAGCTATCCATTCCAAACCTTTCCCTGGAGGTTGACGGACCCAGTCCCAATCATAGCCTCTATCACTGATGGAGACACCAGTAACTCTACAGACTAAATTGAGATTTTGACCTGGTTTTACAGTTCCAGGCCCCGATGACACAAGTTGAACCTCAGATAGGGAGCCTAGAGAAGTAAGACAAATAAAAATTGGAATTCACATACATTGGAGAAAGAAATAATATTGCTGCTTTTGGTAAAATTGTGTTCTCACATTTCGGAATGGCTATGAGAAAAAAGAAAAACAGACAGTAATTCATAATGGTTCCTTAAAAACTTTCCTCCAATTTAACGTGTCCACTTTGAGGAAAATGTGGCTATGAAAAAGAGAGTTCTGCTTTTAAAGAAGAAGAGCTCATGATATTTGCATAAATGAGTAGGCTAAACAATAGCTCTGAGAAAGAAAGGTGAGCTTGTATGCTTTTGGAGATTTTGCAGGTAACCTCCCTCCCTTCCTCTCTCCCTCCCTCCCTCCCTCCCTGCCTCCCTACCTTCCCACCTTCATATCACAATATACAGCATTTCTCATCCTTGTAGAACAAGTCAGTTTTTCAGTCTTACATCAGCCATCCAGATCTTTGGGCAAACTTCTCTATATCCATTGTTTTGTTTATTGCTTTATTTATTTATTTATTTATTTATTTATTTATTTATTTATTCATTCATTCATTCATTCATTCATTCATTCATTCATTCATTCATTCATTCATTTACTTACTTACTTACTTACTTACTTACTTACTTACTTACTTATTGCTTTAATGATTTATGGCTTTATTCCTTTATTCCTTTATTTATTCCTTTATTTATTCCTTTATTTGTTGCTTTATTTATTGCTTTATTTATTGCTTTATTTATTGATTGCTTTATTCATTATAGGTTTATTTACTTTTGTTTTGTTTGTTTATCATTTTGTTTATTTTTTGCTTTATTCCTTTATTTATTTATTTATTTATTTATTTTTCCTTCATTTATTTATTGCTTTATTTCTCATTGTTTTATTAATTTATTTTTTTATTGTTTATTTATGGCTGTCCATAAAACATAGAATAAAAACATAAAATCATAGACCAAAACCTGGATGTAAAACAGGTGAAAAATTTCCTGGAAATGTAAATCAAACTACAAATTAAGGCAAGGAAGTTAACAGGATAGGTATCCTCTAGACAACAAAAATCCTCAGAGCTGCAACATACTTTTAGCTCCCCATGTTAAAAGTTATGTCTTAATGCATTTGGGAAAACTGGAAGAATGAGGAGGATTGTCTCAGCTCTCTGAATAACATATTCCATAAAGTGAGGGGGGGGAGCCCTCCTTCTGGATCCTGTCAATCAAAACTCCATAACCAATGGATATGCAGCATGCCCTCCCTGTTTGTCTTGGGTGCAAAAGGAAGATATAATTGGAGCAAGATTCATCAGAATTACACATCCGATCCAATGAAGGGTTTTAAAGGCGATATCCGATCCATTGTGTTGGACTTGTGAATCTTCCATTGGATGTAGAAGAATCTCAGCATCTTTTTTGCATTGTGGAAACCAAAGGTCATAATATGGAGCAGACCTCACTCAACAAATGTCTCGCTTAACAACAGAGATTTGGGGCTCAATTATGGTCATGAGGACTATCTGTAATTAGCATTGGTTGGAATTATGCTAATATGAACAGCAAGTCTATGAATTTAGAGAAGTAGATGTGAGAAATCCTGGGGAAAACACTGTGTTTTGAATTTATGATTTAACTGTACTGTCATGAGAAAAAAATCTAGCCCTTTTTTTGTTTGAGATTTCAAAGGTTCCTTAATGGTTCCTTAAAAAAAATTCCTTCAATTTAACATGTACACTTTGAGGAAAATGTGGCTATCAAAAAGAGAGTCCTGCTTTTAAAGAAGAAGACCTCATGATATTTGCATAAATCAATGGGCTATAAAATAACTCTTAGAAAGCAAGGTGAGCTTGTATTCTTTAGGAGATTCAGCAGGAAGCCTCCCTCCCTTCCTAACTCCCTCCCTCCCTCGCTTCCCACCTTCATATCACAATATAAACCATTTCTCATCCTTCTAGAACAAGTCAGCTTTTCAGTCTTACATCCACCATCCAGATCTTTGAGCAAACTTCTCAATAACAATTGCTTATTTATTGCCTATTTTTTGTTTTATTTATTTATGTATTGTTCATTTATTGATGGCTTTATTCAGTATAGGTTTATTTATTTTTGCTTTATTTATTTATTTATTTATTTATTTATTTATTTATTTATTTATTTATTTTTGCTTATTTATTTGTTGCTTTATTTCTTACTGTTTTATTAATTTATTGCCTTGTTTATTCATTTATTTTTGCTTTATTTATTGCTTTGTTTCTTATTGTTTTATTAATTATTGATTTGTTTATATATTTGTTTTTGTTTTTTTTTGCTTTATTTATTGATTTGTTTTTTTATTGCTCTCCTCTTGAACCTCAGATAGGGACCTTAAAAAGTCAGAATCAAGATGTTATCAGGATTCAGGTGCATCTGAAATGAAAAATCACACCTGGTTTCTCTAAAATTGTGTTCTTACATTTCGGCATAGCTAGAATTGAAAAGAAAAACAAGAGGAAATTCATAGTATCTGTCTAAACAGGTTTTCTCTGGTTTGACATATAAAGGTTTGAAGAAAATATAAAGATGAAAAATGAGGACCCTGCTTATAAAGAGGATCATTTCATGATGGTATTTGCATATGTCCAGTGAGGTATAAAGAAGCTCCTTGAAAAACAGGTTCAGTGGCGACTTTGTATTCATTCAGAGAATGGAGATAAAGTCCGACTTTCTTTGATGAAGAAGCTTCTTGGATGTGATGCAAAAGGTCTTTAAAAAAAAGCAATAAAGGCCAGTTGTGTCATGAAAAAGCAACTTTGGGTGTTTCCCTCCCTCCCTTCCTTCCTTCCTCCATTCATTCATTCATTCATTCATTCATTCATTCATTCATTCTTTCCTTCCCTCCGTCTTTTCTCCATCCCTTAGTTCTTTTTTCCTTACATTCCTTTCCCACTTCTCTTTTTTTCTTTCTTTCCTTCCTTCTTTTCTCTCTTTCTCCCTTCCTCACTGCCTCCTTCCCTCCCTTCGATCACAATAAAAAAAAAATTCTCATGCTTTTTGCACATAAAATCCATCCAGATCTTTTGAGCAAATGTGTGTGTGTGTGTGTATGCATGTATGTATGCATGTATGTATGCATGTATGTATGCATGTATGTACTGTATGTATGTATGTATGTATGTATGTCTAGATAGATATCTAGATAGATATCTAGATGGATGGATGGATGGATGGATGCGTGCGTGGGTGGGTGGGTGGGTGGGTGGGTGGATATATAGATAGATGGATTGATAGATAGATAGACAGATGATAGATAGATAGATAGATAGATAGATAGATAGATAGATAGATAGATAGATAGATAGATAGATTGATTAAGGTGACCAGATTTCAGCATGACAATCACACTTTATAACAATTTTTCCTGTTTCCCGCCGTGTTTTTAAAAAGTCCCGATCATTTTCTGGCTTCATGTTGAAAGCCCAGTGGATTTGCTTAAGAAATCCTAACCGGGGCAAGACAAAAGACACCCTGTCTAAATTCCCTCTCTCTCTCTGTCTCTGTACTTTCATTGAAGATATTAAAACGTAACTTCCTGGATTTTCTGGAGGGGAGGGGCACGGAGGTTGGAGGACTGCTCCGAAAAATGGTGGCATTTTTCCCTGACTAATTTCACCATTTCAATTTGCTCAGTTCTTTGTATTAACATCTACATCATTCTGGGTTTACTTGGAGTGCAAGCCTGCTGGTAAGTGGGTTTTTTTCTTTTATTTTTAAATGTATTTTAAAATAATATTTTATTTATTGTGCATAGGATTTATTAAAATAGTTTTATTCTGTGTGGATTTAAGTTAAGAACTCCCTGTTATTAAGCTTTCCTCAATTAATCTCTGAGTAGATTCCCACCAACTTCAAGATCCCAAGGGCACATCTAAGAGCCAAGGTGGCGCACTAAGAGCCAAGGTGGCGCAGTGGTTAAAATGCAGCACTGCAGGCTACTGCTAGATCAGCAGGTCAGCGGTTCAAATCTCACCGGCTCAGGGTTGACTCAGCCTTCCATCCTTCCGAGGTGGGTAAAATGAGGACCCAGATTGTTGGGGGCAATATGCTGACTCTCTGTAAACCGCTTAGAGAGGCCTGAAAGGCCTATGAAGCGGTATATAAGTCCACTGCTATCTTGGAAGCTGCACCTTTGCTTAGTTTATAGATGATGCCTTTCCTTAAATATGAAAATAAATACATTTATTGTTCAAATGTGTACATCTCAATAGAAATGACTCTCAGGGGTGACAACAATCCACTAAAATAATAATATAAAACAGTAATTACAAAAACAGGAGCAACTGTTATAAAAATTATTATTAAAAAAATAAAGAATAAAAATGGAGTTATTAAGTATATTAATTGCAGCAACCACAATACAATACCTTGGTCCTTCTTTTCATTAAACTAGACATACCCAATTCCAAGGAATTAAAAGACGCTTGCTCCTGGGGAGGAAAGCTATGGCAAATCTAGACAGCATCCTAAAAAGCAAGGTGACCAGATTTAAAGTAAAGAGGGACACCTTTGATTGGGGGTGGAGGCTTGATTAAAAATTTTATATGGAGCAACAAAAATGTTCATACAACGCAAAAATAGTATTGTAATATTTTTTTTAATTTCAACATAACTACAATTTCCATATATAAATTGTAACTGTTGCCAAACATCAAAATTTTGATTGTGTGACCATGAGGATGCTGCAACGGTCGCTAAGTGTGAAAATGGTCGCTAAGTGTGAAAAATGGTCATCAGTCACTTTTTTCAATGCCATTGAAACTTTGGTCACTAAGCCCATTATATCACCTTTCTTGCCACAGTGCTTAAGTGAGTAACTGCAGCTGGTATTTTGTATTTTGGATAGAATCTTTTTTTTAAATTGTCTTAGACAAAAATATTACAATACTATTTTTCCGTTGTATGAAAATTTAATTTTAATCAAGCCCCCCCTCCCCCAATCTGGTCAAAGGTGTCCCTCTTTACCAATCTGAAAATCTGGTCACCTTAAGATAGATGGAGGATAGATAGATAGATAGATAGATAGATAGATAGATAGATAGAGAGAGAGAGAGAGAGAGAGAGAGAGAGAGAGAGAGAGAGAGAGAGAGAGAGAGAGAGAGAGAGAGAGAGAGAGAGAGAGAGAGAGAGAGAGCGCTATCAAGTCACCCCTAGTCTTCCTTTTCTCTAGACCCAATGCAACCGCTCTTCAGATGTTTTTGTCTCCAGGCTCTTAAACAGAGGCCTGGAGGTTTCCCTCCATATTGCAATTGTCTTAGAAATGTTCTGCTTTTTACATTTACTTATATCATACATTGGTCTTTTCCTGTATTTGTATTTTTGGTTTGCAGCACTTTGGTGCCCCCTAGAGGAAATCTCTTCCGAATTATAAATGAAGAAAGAGTGTTGTTTCCCTCTGCCTTTCTCAAACAGTCAATCAAAGCTCTGCCTTCTACCCTTAACTTAACGATCTGAAGAGAGAAATTTGAAATAGAGATTAGGCTACATCGCCTTTTTCCTCCTTTCTCTGCTCTATTTGTTAGATACCTAATGCATTTTTTAAAAAAATTTCAATAGTGATGTCTGGTGTTCCACAAGAAGAGTAAAGTGAAATCTGATACCAGAAACAAGGGTGGATAGGGCGAGAGAGAGAGGGCGAGAGAGAGGGAGAGGGAGAGAGAGGGAGAGAGAGAGAGGAAGGAAGGAAGGAAGGAAGGAAGGAGGAAAAAAGAGAGAGAAAGAAAGAAAGAAAGAAAAGAGAAAGAAGAAAGAAAGAAAGAGGAAGGAGAAAGAAAGAAGGAAGGAAAGAAGACAGAGAAAGAGAAAAAAGGAAGGAAGGGAAGAGGAGGAAAGGAAGGAAGGAAGGGAGGGAGGGAGGGAGGGAGAGGAGGGGGGGAGGGAGGGAGGGAGGAAGGAAGGAAGGAAGGAAGGAAGGAAGGAAGGAAGGAAGGAAGGAAGGAAGGAAGGAAGGAAGGAAGGAAGGAAGGAAGGAAGGGACAAATAAATAAATACCAGGGGGAAAATTGCAAATGTAGCACATTTTCTGTTTCTTTTTGTATTTGATTAAGGACATTATGGTCCAAACTTTGTCTTATTTATACATGGATAGGGAGCTGCACAAACATACTGTATGTCATTTCCATGTCATCAAGAACACACTTACTGTTACATTTTATTAAGCTTCAAATGAATAAGCAGAAATAAATCATTGTAGCTAGAGAGATCTTTTGGGTAGAATGGGGTTTGTCATAATCTGCTTCAGCTGAATTTAATAGAATAATGGAATAACAGAATTGGAAAGGATCTTAGAGGTCCTCTAGTCCAACCCTCTGCTCAAGCAGGAGGCCCTATCACATTTCAGACAAATGGCTGTCCAACATCTTCTTAAAGACTTCCAGTGTTGGGGCATTCACAACTTCGGGAGGCAAGTTGTCCCACTGATTAATTATTCTAACTGTCAGGAAATTTCTCCTTATATCTAAGTTGCTTCTCTCCTTGATTAGTTTCCACCCATTGCTTCTTGTTCTACCTCAGTTGCTTTGGAGAATAGCTTGACTCTCTCTTCTTTGTGGCAGCGCCTGAGATATTCGAACACTGTTATCATGTTGCCCCCCTAGTCTTTCTTTTCATTAAACTTTCATTAAACATTTCAATGACCGAGTACATTTTTAAATCATGTACTTTTGGTAGACATTACTCCAAGAATTGAAATGCTTTCACTCTCTGAATGTTGATCTGCTGCATGGAACAGAAAATGCCCTATCAGAATCAGTTTCCTGTTTTTGTTCAGAAGAGAAGGCAAAATCAGTCAGTGTGCATCTCTTCCACAGTAATACACGGCAGAGTCAGCAGCTGACAAGGAGTTCAACTGAAGGGAAAACTCATTCTTGGAATTGTCTGAAGTGATGGTGGTGCGGCTTTGAAGAGAAGATGAGTACCATTTTCTGCCATCATAGGGGTAGATTCTGCCTATCCATTCTAAGCCTTTCCCGGGAGGCTGACAAACCCAGAACCAAATGTAGCTTCTATCAGTGATGGAGACACCAGTAATTTTACAGAGCAAATTGAGATTTTGACCTGGTTTTATAATTCCTGGCCCCGATGACACAAGTTGAACCTCAGAAAGGGACCCTAGAGAAGTAAGAGAAATAAAAATTAGAATTCAGAAACATCGGAGAAAGAAATCATATTGTTGCTTTCAGTAAAATTGTGTCCTCACATTTTGGCAGGGCTATGAGAAAAAAGAAAAACAGACAGTAATTCATAATGGTTCCTTAAAAAATTTCCTCCAATTTAACGTGTACTCTTTGAGGTAAATGTGGCTATCAAAAAGAGAGTTCTGCTTTTAAAGAAGAAGACCTCATGATATTTGCATAAATCAGTGGGCTATAAAATAGCTCTTAGAAAGCAAGGTGAGCTTGTATTCTTTAGTATATTCAGCAGGAAGCCTCCCTCCCTCCCTCCCTCCCTTCCTCCCTTCCCCCCTTCCTCCCTCCATCCCTCCCTCCCTTCCTTCCCTCCTTCATCAAATCACAACCATTTCTCATCTTTGTAAAAAAAGTCAGTTTCCCACACTTACATGAGCCATCCATATCTTTGGGCAAACTTCTTAATACCCATTGATTGATTGATTGATTGATTGATTGATTGATTTGCTTGTTTATTGATTGATTGATTGATTGATTGATTGATTCATTCATTTATTCATTTATTCATTTATTCATTTATTCATTTATTCATTGGTTGATTTCTTTATTTATTTATTGCTTTATATATTTATTTATTGTTGTGAATGTTCCATTGGATGTAGAAAGAAGATAGATAAATAGATTACATAGATGTGGTTGGATCGATGAATGGATGGATGGATGGATGGAGAGAGGGAGATCAGGAGACAGGGTGTGAGAGATAGAGTGGCAAATCCTATAGACAGGACTAGTGGTCCTATTTATAATGAAGTGCAGATAATAATGCAGATATGGCCAATATTTTAAGTATGAACTAAAACTACAGCATACATCTTGCCCATTAACAACTAAACTACATAGGCTGTCTCACTTAGCTTTTGTAAAATATTGAAAAAATATATACTCGGCTTTTTCCAGGAGACTTTTAAGAAGGAAGAGTATTGATTGTTTTGGAAACAGACTATTCCACAAAGCCTCTGACACCCATCATTTTTCACAAGGAACGGTTTTTCGGGATTTCTCTCTGCCTACATTTCCATATCTAGTGACCATAATTATTTGAAGACCTCAAGGTAGAGTTGGGGTTTCTTGGCTAACCCTATTAACCAAGAGATATTTCCATTTGCTCATCCATTGACCCTAGAAACTAAGACCTGAATATGACATTTTCATCTATCCCCAAGATCAAAGATCTTAAAGATAAAACAGCCCAGCTTTGTATCTGGTGTGAGATCTACTCTAGTTCCTCTGACAGATGACTAGAGATGACCATTAGTGGAAGAATACTAACCATGCCATTGGGCATCCTGGTCCCTGCTTGATACCTTGTATAGACATCTCCTTCTTTTTTTAAAAAATCATTCATTTGAACATCCTTTCTTCTTGTGTAAAGCTTCAGATAAGTGAATAACGGCTGTTATGTCTGGAAAAACCTCAGATAGCTTTCTTTTCCTACCATTTCTGATTATTTTCGTTTTGTTCAGGAACACTGTGATCCAATCTCTACCACATTTCTACCCATGCAGTGAGTTCAGAACACACAGGACATTTACAAGCTAAGGAGAATTGTTTTTATTATTTTCCTCAAGCACGAATTAGATAACAGTTATAAGTATAGACATGATTATGAATAGATGAAATGAATACGAATACAAGGGAATATTAGGACAAGGACGATAGGCACGCTGGTGCGCCTATGCACACCCTTTAAAGCCCTCTTAGGAATGGGATGAGGTTGACAGTAGACAGTCTAAGATTAAAGTTTTGGGGGTTTGGGGAAGAAACCACAATGTTAGGTAGTGCATTCCAGGCATTGACCACTCTGTTGCTGAAGTCGTATTTTCTGCAATCAAGTTTGGAGCAGTTTACCATAAGTTTGTACCTATTGTGAGATCATGTGTTGTTGTGGTTGTTGTGGAAGCTGAAGTAGTCATTTACAGGTAGGACATTGTAGTAGATGATTTTTATGTACTGTGCTTCGGTTGGATCAAAGACGGTGAAGTTCTAAGTTGTCTTAAGTTGCCAAAATTTCAAGTCTGGTGGGATAAGGGATTCTGTTGCGGGCAGAAGAGTGGAAGACTCTTCTTATGAAACACCTCTGAAGTCGGTCTATTGTATTAATGTCTGATATGACAAGAATAGCACTAGAAAATCCTGCTGATGCTGTTACATAGTCTGATAACAAAACGTTCAGAAACTAAATTGCAACAAGAATGGAGAGCAAACCACTGCCAAAATCTAAAGCCTGAGCTAGAAATGCATTTTCTATTATTCATTTAACAACTTTGTTACTAACATAATGACTGCATGATGCACTTAAGAACTAGAATAGAATAATAGAGTTGGAAGGCACCTTGGAGGTCTTCTAGTCCAACCCCCTGCTTAGACAGGAAACCATTTCAAACAAATGGTTATTTTACATCTTCTTTAAAATGTCCCGTGATGGAACATTCAGAACTTCTGGTGTCAGGTCCTTCCACCAGTTAATTATTTTTCATTGTCATGAAATTTCTCCTTAGTTATAAGTTGCTTCTCTCCTTGGTTAGTTTCCACCCATTGCTTCTTGTCCTAACCTCAGTTGCTTTGGAGAATAATTTGATTCACTCTTCTTTGTGGCAACCCTGGAGATATTGGAAGACAGCTATCATCTCTCCCCTAGTCATTCTTTTCCTTAAACTAGACATATCCAGTTCCTGCTTTTTAAAATATGTTTAAGCCTCCAGTTCCCTAATCATCTTTGTTCCTTTTCTCTGCACTCTTTCTAGCATCTCAACATATTTTTTTACACCAAGGTTATAATATGGGGCAGACCTCACTCAACAAATGTCTCACTTAACAACAGAGATTTGGGACTTAATTATGGTCTTGAGGATAACCTGTACTTAGCATTGTTTGGAATTATGCTAATAAGAACAGCAAGTTTATGGATTTAGTGAAGTAGATGTGAGAAATCCTGGGGAAAGCACTGTGTTGTGAATTTATGATTTAACAGGAGTGTCCCGAGAATAAAAGTCAACCCCTTCATGTTGTTTGAGATTTCTGGTAGTGAAAGACTGTGGTTAAATCAGAAAGCTTTCATTCAGTTTCACTTGTCTGAATGTTGATCTATTGCATGGAAAAGAAATAAGTCAGAATCAGTTTCCTGTTTTTGTTCAGAAGAGAAGGCAAAATCAGTCAGTGTGCCTCTTTGCAACTTTGCAACTTGAATAAAATTTGTATGCAGCCAACTCCCTAGGGACTCTGCATACTCTCTCGCACAATAATGCACAGCAGTGTCAGTAGCTGACAAGGAGTTCAACTGAAGGGAAAACTCATTTTTGGAATTGTCTGCAGTGATGGTGGTACGGCTTTGAAGAGATGATGAGTACGATTTCCTCCAACCATAGGAATAGATTCTGGCTATCCATTCTAAGCCTTTCCCTGGAGCTGACGGACCCAGTTCCAAGCATAGCTACCACTAGTGATGGAGACACCAGTAACCTTACAGAGCAAATTTAGATTTTCTCCTGGTCTTACAGTGGATGGATGGATGGATGGATGGATGGATGGATGGATGGATGGATGGATGGATGGATGGATGGATAGATAGATAGATAGATAGATAGATAGATAGATAGATAGATAGATAGATAGATAGATAAAGCAGACAGAAAGATAGATAGATGATTGATAGATGGACCATTAGTGAAAGAGAACCAGCCACACCATTGGATGGCCTTGTCCATGCTTCCTACGTTATATGGATATCTCCTTCTTTCCAATTGTAATCTCTGGGTTTGATCATGCTGTGAGAGGCTGGAAAGAAAAACTCCACTCCTTCTCTTTGTGTGAGCCTTCAGGTAGGGGAAAAAACCTGCTATTATATTTGGGGATAACAGAGATAGCTTCCTTTTCCTACAATTTCTGGTTCTTTTCATTTCATTAAAGGACACTGTTATCCAAGCTCTACCCTATTTCTGCCCATTTAGTGAGCTGCGAAAAAGCATCTCACTTCCATGCCACCAAGAATGTGCTCACTGTTTTGCTTTATAACATTCATATCAATTAACTGGAGTGGATTCAGTCAGATGGATCCATTGGGTAGAATCAGTTTTGCTCTTGTCTCAAGGTGACTTTTCAGATCTGAGTGCACTTGTCAGAGTTTGCTGCATATATTCAAATCCAGAAAGCACACACAGATAAGTGATTCAGCTGGATTCATTAACTTCTTTATAGACATAGGAATAGGTGAATAAATGTACAATAACAACAGGTGTTTCTTCCAAGTAAACACAAGGCAGGAGAGTTACAAGCAAACACAAGAAGTTAGTTTCATTTCAGCGGACAAGCCCAGAGAGACTGCTAGTTTACTTATCAGAGCAGTAGAGTTCTTAAGTTTCTGTTTCAATTCTCTGCACAGACTCAGGTCTGTTTAAGCTCCCATTGGTTGACTTAGTTGTTCTGCCTATTCATTAGCTGGACTTGTTCTCATGTCTCTCCAGTAATGAATGTTTTGGAGAGATAGTCCTCCAAAAATTCAAATGATTTTAATGACTGAGCACTTTTTTTAAAAAAAATGTTCTTCTGGGAGACGTTACTCCAAGAATTCAAAGGCTTTCATGGTCTGAAGGTTTACTGCATGGAAGGTTTCCATGCAGGTTTGCTGCATGGAAAAGAAAATGCCCTGTTAGAATCAGTTTCCTGTTTTTGCACAGAAGTTCAGGCAAAATCAGTCATTGTGCCTATACAGCACAATAATACACGGCAGTGTCAGCAGCTGACATGGAGTTCAACTGAAGGGAATATTCATTCTTGGTGTTGTCTAAAGCAATGGTGGAGCGGCTTCTGAGAGAAGAGGAGTACAATTTTTCCCTGTTACGGGGGTAACTTCTGGCAATCCATTCCAAGCCTTTCCCTGGAGGCCGACGGACCCAGTGCCAAGCATTGCCCCCACCAACGAGTGGGACACCAGTCACTTTACAGACCAAATAGAGATTTTGCCCTGGTCTTACAGTTCCTGGCCCCGACGATACAAGTTGCACATCAGAAAATGCCCCTAAGGAAGTAAAAGAGGAAAAAATAATAAGGATTCAAAAGCACCTTGGGGAAAAATAATGTCAGAGTTGCTTTCTCTAAAATGGTGTTCTTACATTTTGTCATGGCTAGCAGCAAAAAGAAAAGCAGCAAGGAATTCATGGTCTCTTTTGAAAGTCTTTTTCCTCCAGTCTGACCTGTACGATTTGAAGGAAATGGGAAGATCTACAATGAGGAGCCTGCTCATAAAGAGAAACATTTCATGATTATATTTGCATATTTCTAGTGAGCTATAAAAATGCTCCTAGAAAGCCAGGTTCCCTTGAGATTTTGTATACATGTAGAGAATCTAGATAAAGTCCATTCTTATCCTTCCTTCCTTCCTTCCTTCCTTCCTTCCTTCCTTCCTTCCTTCCTTCCTTCCTTCCTTCCTTCCTTCCTTCTCTTCTTCCTTCCCTCCCTCCTTCCCTCCCTTTCCAAATTCACAACCCTATAAGAAAATTAAGTTTTTTACTGCCTTATATAAGCCTAATCAAGATCTTTAGGCAAATTCAAATAGGAAGTCCCATAGGGGAAATAAGGCCGAGGTGGAGCAGTAGTTAAATGCAACACTGCAGGCTGCTTCAGCTGACTGCAGTTCTGCAGTTCGGCTGTTCAAATCTCACCGGCTCAGGGTTGACTCAGCCTTCCATCCTTCCGAGGTGGGTAAAATGACCCAGATTGTTGTTGGGGGCGATATGCTGACTCTGTAAACCGCTGAAGGCCCTATGAAGCGATATATAAGTCTAACTGCCATTGCTATTGCTATTGCTATTTTCCAATATTCGTTATAATGTAGATTAGGACCAGTTTCCTTTTGTGACCATAATCATACCCTGTCTGAGAAAAAAGCCTTATTTCCCCTATTGGATTTCCAATTTGAATTCTGCTCTTTCATTGGCACTTAGCTATTCAGCATATCTACCTGGTGCAGGTAAAGAGGTGGGAAGTATTCACTCAGACTGCATTACTATTATCCTTTGTCTTCTCATTGTTCCTATCACCCGTCTCCTCCCACTTATGACTGCAGGACTGTAACTTTGTTTCTTGTATCCTTAACATTTATATTGATATTTATTGTTTCCCAATTGCTTATTTGTACCCTCTGACTATCATTAAGCGTTGTGCCTTATGATTCTTGGCGAATGTGTCTTTTCATGTCTTTTTATGTACATTGAGAGCATATGCCCCAAAGATAACTTTCTTGTGTGTCCAATCACACTTGGTCAATAAAGAATTCTATTCTATTCTATTCTATTCTATTCTATTCTATTCCATTCCATTCCACATTCTATTCTATTCTATTCTATTCTCTTTTGTCTATTCTATTCTATTCCATTCCATTCCACTCCACTCCACATTCTATTCTATTCCATTCTATTCCATTCTATTCTATTCCATTCTATTCCATTCTATTCCATTCCATTCCATCCCATTCCATTCTATTCCATTCCACTCCACATTCTATTCTGTTCTATTCTATTCTCTGTTGTCCATTCCATTCTATTCCATTCCACTCCATATTCTATTCTATTCTATTCTATTCTATTCTATTCTATTCTGTTTTCTATTCTATTATATTCCATTCCATTCTATTCCATTCCACTCCACATTCTACTCTATTCTATTCTATTCTATTCTATTCTATTCTACTCTACTCTACTCTACTCTATTCTATTCTATTCTTGTTCCCGAAGTGTTGCTTTTTATCCATGATGTTTCTTCAGATGTCACAGAATTATGGCAAGTCTAGATAATCATTTCTTGAGTATAGACTGATATACTACAGCGATTCACAACAATTTCCTCAGCTCTAATATAGACAATGAAACACAGGGACAAATATTCTGATGACAAGATCTTACCAAAGTAATGAATGGCATTTAAGATTGGCTTCTGCACTGGACAATGCATATCTCAGGTCCCATGTAATCCCTGGGGGACAATGATAGCTAGTGAAAATCCATAACTTCTTCAGTTATGGTCACCCCTCTGTCTGGCATTCCTGTCCCTCTTGGATGTTCAAAAGCAGAATGATCTACATTTAACACATATAAAGAGCTGAAATAAGGGGACTGATCCTCAATGCTGTTCCTCACTCGGAGAGGAAGAATTCCAAAGATACCTAGAACTAATGAGAAATTTCCTGACAATGAGTACAATCTATCAGTGGAATGATTTGCCTCCAGATGTTGTGGCTGATCCAATACTGGAAGCTTTTAAGAAGATACTGGACATCCATTGGTCTGAAATGGTGTAGGGTCTCTTGCCTGAACATGGAGTTGGACTAGAAGATTTCCAAGATCCCAATTCTGATGTTGAAATCTCTCAGATAGACTTTTATTTCCTTTGATAATTGATAGAAATGTTAAGTGATGAAAAACATTAGTTTGAGGAATACTACTGGTATCCTGGATTAATTAACAGCAGCTCAGCAATGGCCTCAGTTCTAAATTGAGGGACAAATATTTCAAAGAAAGGACGTTATAAAGACCTCAGGAAGGACTATGGATGGTTTCTACCATTGTTCTTAATTGCTGTAACAATTTTAGTCTCCTGACCACTAAAACCCATCAAGTTGTTCGATTTGCCATTGTTTCCATAATTCCCCAGACTCCTATTTATTGATCTTCTGCATTATTTAGTTAAGCAATGGAAATGAAAAGTAATTTAGAATTTTTGTTTGGGGACTGCTGGAAAACACAGGTTTGGGGTGAGAGGAGTAAGAGAGAAATAGCAGATATACAAAATTAAACTTAAATTGAACCAAAGAGGGATCAATCAATTAAAATAAACCTAAAGGCACCTTGGAGGTCTTCTAGCCCAACCACCTGCTGAAGGCGGAGACCTTATACCATTTCAAATACTGTGTTTTTCGGACTATAAGACGCACTGGAGTATAAGATGCACCATGATTTTGAAGAGGTAAATTTAAAAAAAATGTTTTTGCACTTTGCAGGCCTCCCAAACCCTCTGCATGCCCCGTTTTTTTGCAAAATAAAAGGGGTGGGGACATGCAGAGGCTTTGGGAGTCCTATAGAGTGCTCCTGGAGGCTGGAGGGACAAAAACAAGCAAAACCGGCCATTTATTTCCTTGTTTTTGCACATTGCAAGTCTCCCAAACCCTCTGCACGTCCATTTTGGGGCAACAATGACCAGGATGACTGAAAACCTCCATGAAAGTTCCACTGGTTAATTGTCCTCTCTGATGGGGAGTTTCTCCTTAATTCCAGGTTGCTTTTCTCCTTGATTAATTTCCATCCCTTGTTTCTTGTTTTGCCTTTTGGGACTTTGGAAAATAAGTTTTCACTGCCTATTCTTTGTGGTAGCCCTTCAAACACTGGAATATTGCTATCATGTTGCCCCTAGTCTTTCTTTTCTCTAGACCCAATGCAACCATTCTTCAGATGTTTTTGTCTCCAGGCCCTTAAACAGAGGCCTGGAGTTTTCCCTCCAGATTGCAAATGTCTTAGAAATGTTTTGCTTTTTATATTTACTTATATCATATATTGGTCTTTTCCTGTATTTGTATTTTTGGTTTGCAGCACTTTGGTGCCCCCTAGAGGAAATATCTGCCGAATTTTAAAGGAAGAGAGTGTGTTGTCCCTCTGCCTTTCTCAAACAGTCAATCAAAGCTCTGCCTTCTACCCTTAATCTGAAGATCTGAAGAGAGAAATTTGAAATAGAGATTAGGCTGCATTGCCTTTTTCCTCTTTTCTCCTCTCTATTTGTTAGATACCTAGTGAATTTTATTTTGATTTTCAATACTGATCTCTTTAACTAAAAAGTAGTTAAATCTTATATGGAAAAATACATCATTTAAAATCCAAAGACTAAGAAGTTAAAAGGGCTGCAGGAGGATTCTCTGGGCACCATCCATCCCCAGAGCTGCAACGTACAAACTGTTAGGCCCTATTGCTAATTGGCAAAATCAGGTTTAACACACTTGGAGAAAACTGGAAGAATGGGATCTTGCCTCAATTCTTCCAATAAGATATTCCATAAAATGCAGGGAAAAACAAGAAATAAGGAAACGTAAAATGGTGATGTAATAGAAGTATTGGGAGAGAGGGATAAGATATTGTTAAGATAAATTGAGCCATAGTAGTTAAAAGTTAGAACACAAAGTACAATATAGGTGATATGATATTCTGATATAAACACTTGAGTACAAAAAATATGGAAATGTATCAGTGGTGGGATTCAAATAATTTAACAACCGGTTCTGTGCCCTAATGATTTCTTCCAACAACCAGTTTACCAAACTGCTCAGAAAGTTTTACAACCGGTTCTTCCAAACTGGTGCGAACTGTCTGAATCTCACCCCTGCAAAGTATGTATAAATAAGTAAATAAGGGGACCACGAATGTAAGACAGAAATGTATAGGAGGCAAACGATCAATTGTACATACCGAGATGGAACTGCTGTATGATGCAACGTTTGGTTCCTTTGTTGTTTTAATCTATGTTTCTGTTTTGTTTATGTGTATATGTGTTTAAAATAAAATTTATTTTAAAAATGCAGGATAAAGCCCTCATCCTAGATCCCACCAGTCAAATCTCCCTATCCAATGGGATAAGCAGCATAAGCTCCCTGCCTGACTGGGTGGGATGGGTCTATGCAATTGAGAGAAAATGGCTCCTCAGATATCCACATCCATGCTATGGAAGGGCTTGAAGGGTGATAAACAATCTATTTTATTGGACTCAGGAAAAATGTGAATGTATGAATGAAGAAATTGATGTAGAAGATGATAGATTCTTCTTCAGTTCTTGGATGAGAAGCAAAACGTCTTCAAAGAGAAAACAGAAAGTCCAGTTGCCTCTTGAAAAAGCACCATTGGGACAACCATGACCTGGATGACTGAGAATCTCCATTGAAGTTCAACTGGTTAATTGTCCTCCCTGTTAGGAAACTTCTCCTTAATTCCAGGTTGCTTTTCTCCTTGATTAATTTCCATCCCTTGTTTCTTTTCTTGCCTTCTGGCGCTTTGGAAAATAACTTTCACTGTGTCTTCTTTCTGGTATCCCCTCAAATACTGGAATACATGTCACCCTAGTCTTCCTTTTCTCTAGATCCAATTCCTGCAACCGTTCTTCAGAGGTTTTTGTCTCCAGGCCCTTAAACAGAGGCCTGGAGGTTTCCCTTCAGGTTGCAAATGTCTTAGAAATGTCTTGCTTTTTATATTTACTAATACCATAGATTGGTCTTGTCCTGTATTTGTGTTTCTGATTTACTGCACCTTGGTGCCCCCTAGAGGAAATGTCTTCCAAATTATAAATGAAGAAAGAGTGTTGTCTCCCTCTGCCTTTCTCAAACAGTCAATCAAAGCTCTGCCTTCTATCCTTAACCTGAAGATCTGAAGAGAGAAATTTGAAATAGAGATTAGGCTGCATTGCCTATTTCCTCCTTTCTCCGCTCTATTTGTTAGATACCTAATGCATTTTATTTTGATTTTCAATAGTGATCTCTGGTGTTCAGCCACAGGAGTAAAGGGAAATCTGATAACAGAAATAAGGGAGGAAAGAGAGACGAAAGAAAGAAAAAAGAAAGAAAGAAAAAATGAATGAAAGAAAGAAGATAAAGAAAGGAAAGAAAGAGGAAGGAAGGAAGGAAGGAAGGAAGGAAGGAAGGAAGGAAGGAAGGAAGGAAGGAAGGGACAACTAAATAAATACCGGGGGGGGGGGGATTTAAATGTAAACCATTTTCTGTTTCTTTTTATTTTTGATTAAGGACATGATGGTCCAAACTTTGTCTTATTTATACCTGGATAGGGAGCTGCACAAACATACTGTATGTCATTTCCATGACATCAAGAACATACTTACTGTTACATTTTATTAAGCTTCATTTGAATAAGTAGAAATAAATGATGTAGCTAGACAAATCTTTTGGGTAGAATGGGGTTTGTCATTTTCTGCTTCAGCTGAATGCAATACAATAATGGAATAACCTATTTGGAAGGGACCTTGGAGGTCTTCTAGTCGAGCCCTCTGCTCTGGCAAGAGGCCCCACACCGTTTCAGACAAATGGTTGTCTATACTCTTGTTGGAAAGTTTACAACTTCTGGAAGCAAGTTGTCCCACCGATTAATTGTTCTAACTGTCAGAAAATTTCTCCTTAGTTCTAAATTGCTTCTCTCCTTGCTTAGTTTCCACCCATTGCTTCTTGTCCTGCCCTCAGTTGCTTTGGATAATAGTTTGACTTCCTCTTCTTTATAGCAATCCCTGAGATATTCAAACACTGCTGTCATGTCACACCTATTCCTTCTTTTCATTAAACTTTCATTAAACATATCAATGATGGAGCATATTTTAAAAACAGGTTCTTTTCATAGACATTACTACAAGAATGCAAATGATTTCCTTTTCTGAATGCTGCTCTGCTGCATGGAAGAGAAATGCCCTATCAGAATCAGTTTCCTGTTTTTGTTCAGAAGAGAAGGCAAAATCAGTCAGTGTGTATCCCCAGCACAATAATACACAGCAGTGTCAGAAGCTGACATGGAGTTCAACTGAAGGGAATATTCATTCTTGGAGTTGTCTGAAGAAATGGTGGTGCGGCTTTGAAGAGAAGATGAGTACGATTTTTGCCCATTATACGGGTAAATTCTGGCTATCCATTCTAAGCCTTTCCCTGGAGGCTGACGGACCCAGTGCCAAGAATAGCTACTACTAGTGATGGAAACACCAGTAACTTTACAGAGCAAATTGAGATTTTGACCTGGTTTTACAGTTCCAGGCCCCGATGACACAAGTTGAACCTCAGATAGGGACCCTAGAGAAGTAAGAGAAATAAATATTAGAATTCACATACATCGGAAAAAGAAATCATATTGTTGCTTTTGGTGAAATTGTGTCCTCACATTTTGGCATGGCTATGAGAAAGAAGAAAAACAGACAGTAATTCATAATGGTTCCTTAAAAAAATTTCCTCCAATTCAACATGTACACTTTGAGGAAAATGTGGCTATCAAAAAGAGAGTTCTGCTTTTAAAGAAGACGACCTCATGATATTTGCATAAATTAGTGGGCAATAAAATAGCTCTTAGAAAGAAAGGTGAGCTTGCATTTTTGGGAGATTCTGCAGGTAACCTCTCTCCCTCCCTCCCTTCCCACCTTCATATCACAATATAAACCATTTTTCATCCTTCTAGAACAAGTCAGTTTTTCAGTCTTACATCAGCCATCCAGATCTTTGGGCAAACTTCTCAATGCTCATTGGTTATTTATTACTTCATTTATTTATTGCTTCATTTATTTATTGCCTCATTTATTTATTGCTTCATTTATTTATTGCTTTTTAATTTATTTATTGCTTTATTTATTTATTTATTGCTTTTTAATTTATTTATTGCTTTATTTATTTATTGCTTTATTTATTTATTGCTTTTTATTTATTTATTGCTTTATTATTGCTTTATTTATTTTTTGTTTTATTTATTTTTTGTTTTATTTATTATTGCTTTATTGCTTTATTTATTTATTGCTTTATTTGTATTGCTTTATTTCTTATTGTTTTATTTATTTATTGTTTTATTTTTTGTTTGTTTGTTCCTTTATTTATTTATTTATTTGTTTGTTTGTTTGTTGCTGTCCACTCAGCTAAGTGACTCTGGGGTGTTTTCAACAGTAAAATAAAACTATGCAAATATATTAATAAAAACATGGTGATGGTTGAAGAACTTACTTTTGAATGGCGAAATGGGGAACCAGGTATCACACATCAGTCGCACAAGAAGGGCAAAGTATGCAAAAAGAGAAGCCACCTTCTGGTTGGTGATTCGATCATAAGGGATGTAAATTTAGGAAAGGATATGGAGGTTTTAAAAGAGGTCAGGTGTCTGCCAGGTGCTACTGCCAGCAGAGACAAGAGCCATATTCTTATGATAGTCAAGAATACCAAGATAGTCAAGATAGTAAGGACTGTGATGTTGATGGTATTATACATCTTGGCACAAATGATCTGTCCCAAAAAGATGTATTTTCTGTGAAGAATGATTTCCAGAGCTTGTGGTATGAACTTAGTAGTATAGGTTGCAGGCTTATCTTTTCAAAGGTTTTACCAGTATATAAGGAACAAAAAGGGAAGGGCCAGTGTGTAGCAGAGTTTAATGTGTGGCTAAAGGAGTGGTGTAAAAGGGAAGGCTTTGGTTTTATTACTCATGATGTCTGCAACTGGTCCAATGAAAAACTACAAAAGAGCTGGTTTGCACCCATCCAAGAAAGGGACTGAGTTACTTGGCATTAAATTCACAGATTATCTGGATACACATTTAAACCGAAAATCGGGAACAGAGAATTAATTGATACAGAACATTTCTGTCCCCAGCAATCTAAAATTCATAGGGTTATCAGTGCATGTAACATAGATGTTTGTGCGATTTTCAGTCCTGCTCTCAAACAAAACCAAGCATTTAATAGTGAATGACATACCATGTGCACAAAACATACAAGTGGCAAGAAAATAGGGGCAGTCAAGCATAACACAGGTTACGTAGACAATAAATACAGGGTCAATCAAAATGGACTCAAATGTCTATGCACCAATGCACAGAGCATGAGGAATAAACAGGGCATATTAGAAATTCAAGTAAAAGATGGCAGATACGATGTTGTTGCCATTACAAAAACTTGGTGGGATGAAACCGACAAATGGAACATACAGCTAGAAGGGTTTAAATTATTTAAAAGAAATAGACTAAATAAAAGAAGAGGTGGAGTTGCACTATATATAAGAAATAATTACCTCTCTACAGAAATAGAGCACAACAATGATGAGAACTATCTTGAATGCATTTGGGTCAATATTAAAGGTTGGGGGGGGGGGGAAATGACATTGCCATAGGTCTATACTACAGGCCACCAACCAAGCAGAGGAAGTAGATGAACTTTTTGCTAGTCAGCTAACTAAGGTATATAAGAAGCACACCACAATAGTAGTGGGGGATTTTAACTACCCTGACATCAACTGGGAAACAAACTCTGCACCAAGTGGAAGATCCAACAGGTTCCTAACAAACCTAGCAGACAACCTTGTTTCCCAAAAAGTAGAGAAAGGAACAAGGGGATCAGCCATATTGGACTTAATTCTCACTAACAGAGAGGAAATGATAGAAGGTGTTGAAGCTACAAGAACCCTAGGGCAAGGGACCATGCAATATTGAAATTCAACATTATGCAAACAAAGTAAAATTAGAGCCTTGGATTTTAAGAGAGCTAATTTCAATAAATTTAGAGAGAGCTTGGGAAGAATTCCATGGATGAGAATCCTCAAGGGGAAAACAACTCAAGAAGCTTGGGAAATTTTGAAAAATGAGATTACAAAAGCCCAGTCTAGCACAATACCAATGAAGAAGAAAAGTAATAGCTTCCAAAAGAAACCACCATGGCTGCATAAAGAACTCTCTGACAAATTGAAAGACAAAAAGATAAGTATAAAAAGTGGAAAGGTGGGGGACATAACTAAGACAGAATATCAGCAAATAGCCCGAGCATGTAAAGATGAACTGAGGAAAGCTAAGACTCACAATGAAGAAAGGCTTGCCACAAAAGTAAAAAATAACAAAAAAAAAGCTTCTTCCAACATGTTAAAAACAAGAAAAAAGTTAAGGAAACAATTGGTCCATTGCTGGAGAAAGTGGCAAGAAGGTGACAAGCAACAGGGAGAAAGCAGAACAATTTAACTCATGTTTTGCATCTGTCTTTACGCAAAGGGATAAAACAGTCCAACCTATCAAAAAGAGCACCACAAAAATCAGATTAGGAACACAAGTTGAAATAGGGAAGAAAATGGTAAGTGAGCGCCTGTCTACCCTAGACGAGTTCAAATCACCAGGACAGGAGTGATTACACCCCAGGGTTCTGAAGGAACTGGCAGATGAGATCTCAGAACCACTGAACTATATCTTTCAGAGATCCTGGAGCAAAGGGAAACTGCCAGAGGACTGGAAAAGAGCTGATGTGGTTCCCATCTTCAAAAAAGGGAAAAAATAGACTTTCATTAAACATGTCAATGATGGAGCACATTTTAAAAATAGGTTCTTTTCATAGACATTACTCCAAGAATTCAAATGCTTTCATAGTCTGAATGCTGATCTGCTGCATGGAAGAGAAATGCCTTGTCAGAATCAGTTTCCTGTTTTTGTTCAGAAGAAAAGTCAGTGTGTGTCCCGAGCACAATAGTACACAGCAGTGTCAGAAGCTGACAAGGAGTTCAACTGAAGGGAAAACTCATTCTTGGAGTTGTCTGAAGCAATGGTGGTGCGGCTTTGAAGAGAAGATGAAAACCATTTTCTCCCATCATAGGGGTAGATTCTGGCTATCCATTCTAAGCCATTCCCTGGAGACTGACGAAGCCAATCCAAAAGACAGCTACTGTCAGTGACGGAGACACCAGTAACTTTACAGATCAAATTGAGATTTTGTCCTGGTTTTACAGTTCCTGGCCCCGATGACACAAGTTGAACCGCAGAAAGGGACCCTAAAAAATGTAAGAAGCAAGAAGTTATAATGAGTCACATGCATCTGAAAGGGAAAAAAAATCACATGGTTACTTTCGCTAAAATTACATACTCACATTTTATCGTGGCTAGAAGAGAAAATAAAAATAAAAGGAAATTCATAATATCTTTTTAAATGAATTTTCTCTTGTCTGACATATGACGGTTTGAAGAAAATGTAAAGATATAAAACGAGGATCCTGCTTATAAAGAGGAACATTTCATGATGGAATTTGCATAAGTCCAGTAAGGTACAAAGAAGCTCCTAGAAAGCCAGGTTCAGAGGAGACCTTGTATTCATTCAGAGAATGGAGATAAAGTCCACCGTTCTTTGCTGAAGAAGCTTCTTGGATGAGAAGCAAAAAGTCTCCAAAGAAAAAGGAGAAAGCCCTATTGTATTTTGAAAAAGCAACTTTGAGATGTCTATTTTCCTTCCTTCCTTTTTCTCTCTCTCCCTTCTTTCCATCCTTACTTCATTGTTCCCTCCCTCCCTCCCTTGGTAATAATACAAAACCATTTCTTATGCTTGTAGTCTTACGTCTGTCCCATCCAGAACTTTGAGCAAATTTCTCAATACCCATTGCTTTATCCATCCATCCATCCATCATCCATCCATCCATCCATCCGTCCATCCATCTGTCTGTCTGTCTGTATCGACCTACCTACCTACCTACCTACCTACCTACCTACCTACCTACCTACCTACCTACCTTCCTTCCTTCCTTCCTTCCTTCTTTCTTTCTTTCTTTCTTTCTTTCTTTCTTTCTTTCTTTCTTTCTTTCTTTCTTTCTTTCTTTCTATCAATCTATCATATCCTATCCACCTCACCTCAGTGATTCTGGGCTGTTTTCAACTATATAATAACACCATGTAAATACATGAAGAAAAATATAACTTGACATGGATTAAAAAGTAGTTAAATCTTATATGGAAAAATACATCATTTAAAATCCAAAGACTAAGAAGTTAAAAGGGCTGCAGGAGGATTCTCTGGGCACCATCCATCCCCAGAGCTGCAACGTACAAACTGTTAGGCCCTCTTGCTAATTGGCAAAATCAGGTTTAACACACTTGGAGAAAACTGGAAGAATGGGATCTTGCCTCAATTCTTCCAATAAGATATTCCATAAAATGCAGGGAAAAACAAGAAATAAGGAAACGTAAAATGGTGATGTAATAGAAGTATTGGGAGAGAGGGATAAGATATTGTTAAGATAAATTGAGCCATAGTAGTTAAAAGTTAGAACACAAAGTACAATATAGGTGATATGATATTCTGATATAAACACTTGAGTACAAAAAATATGGAAATGTATCAGTGGTGGGATTCAAATAATTTAACAACCGGTTCTGTGCCCTAATGATTTCTTCCAACAACCAGTTTACCAAACTGCTCAGAAAGTTTTACAACCGGTTCTTCCAAACTGGTGCGAACTGTCTGAATCTCACCCCTGCAAAGTATGTATAAATAAGTAAATAAGGGGACCACGAATGTAAGACAGAAATGTATAGGAGGCAAACGATCAATTGTACATACCAAGATGGAACTGCTGTATGATGCAACGTTTGGTTCCTTTGTTGTTTTAATCTACATTTCTGTTTCGTTTATGTGTATATGTGTTTAAAATAAAATTTATTTTAAAAAATGCAGGAAAAAGCCCTCATCCTAGATCCAACCAGTCAAATCTCCCTATCCAATGGGATAAGCAGCATAAGCTCCCTGCCTGACTGGGGGGGATGGGTCTATGCAATTGGGAGAAAATGGCTCCTCGGATATCCACATCCATGCTATGGAAGGGCTTGAAGGGTGATGAACAATCTATTTTATTGGACTCAGGAAAAATGAGAATGTTCCACTTGATGTAGAAAATGACAGATTCTTCTTCAGTTCTTGGATGAGAAGCAAAACGTATTCAAAGAGAAAACAGAAAGTCCAGTTGCCTCTTGAAAAAGCACCATTGATGCTGAATGACTTGAGAGGTTCAACTGGTTAATTGTCCTCCCTGTTAGGAAACTTCTCCTTAATTCCAGATTGCTTTTATCCTTTATTAATTTCCATCCCTTGATTTTTTTCTTGCCTTCTGGGGCTATGGAAAATAAGTTTCACTGTGTCTTCTTTCTTGTAGCCCCTCAAATACTGAAATACATGTCACCCTAGTCTTCCTTTTCTCTAGATCCAATTCCTACAACCGTTCTTCAGAAGTTTTTGTCTCCAGGCCCTTAAACAGAGGCCTCGAGGTTTCCCTCCAGGTTGCAAATGTCTTAGAAATGTTTTGCTTTTTATATTTACTAATACCATAGATTGGTCTTGTCCTGTATTTGTGTTTCTGATTTACAGCACCTTGGTGCCCCCTAGAGGAAATCTCTTCCAATTATAAATGAAGAAAGAGTGTTGTCTTCATCTGCCTTTCTCAAACAGTCAATCAAAGCTCTGCCTTCTACCCTTAACCTGAAGATCTGAAGAGAGAAATTTGAAATAGAGATTAGGCTGCATTGCCTATTTCCTCCTTCCTCCCCTCTATTTGTTAGATACCTAATGCATTTTATTTTGATTTTCAATACTGATCTCTGTTGTTCAGCCACAGGAGTAAAGGGAAATCTGATAACAGAAATAAGGGAGGAAAGAGAGACGAAAGAAAGAAAAAAAGAAAGAAAGAAAAAATGAATGAAAGAAAGAAAGAAGATAAAGAAAGGAAAGAAAGAGGAAGGAAGGAAGGAAGGAAGGAAGGAGGGAAGGAAGGAAGGAAGGAAGGAAGGAAGGAAGGAAGGAAGGAAGGAAGGAAGGAAGGAAGGAAGGAAGGGACAACTAAATAAATAGCAGGGGGTGGAATTTAAATGTAAACCATTTTCTGTTTCTTTTTATTTTTGATTAAGGACATTATGGTCCAAATTTTGTCTTATTTATACCTGGATAGGGAGCTGCACAAACATACTGTATGTCATTTCCATGCCATCAAGAACATACTTACTGTTACATTTTATTAAGCTTCAAGGTTGATAAACAATCTATTTTATTGGACTCAGGAAAAAATGTGAATGTTCCATTTGATGTAGAAGATGATAGCTTCTTCTTCAGTTCTTGGATGAGAAGCAAAACGTCTTCAAAGAGAAAACAGAAAGCCCAGTTGCCTCTTGAAAAAGCACCATTGGGACAACAATGATCTGGGTGACTGAGAATCTCCCTAGAATTTCAACTGGTTAATTGTCCTTCCTGTTAGGAAACGTCTCTTTAATTCCAGGTTGCTTTTCTCCTTGGTTAATTTCCATCCCCTTTTTTTCAACTGGAAGAATGGGATCTTTCCTCAATTCTCCCAGTAAGATATTCCATAAAATGCAGGGAAAATCCCTCCTCCTAGATCCCGCCAGTCAAAACTCCCTATCCAATGGGATAAGCAGCCTAACCCCCCTGCCTGAGTGGGTGGGATGGGTCTATGTAATTGGGACAAAATGGCTCCTCAGATATCCATGTCCCATGCTATGGAAGCGCTTCAAAGGCGATAACCATCTATTGTAGACAGACAAACAGATAGACCGGTGATAGAGAGATAAATAGAGTAAATGGATGGATGGATGGATGGATGGATGGATGGATGGATGGATGGATGGATGGATGGATGGATGGATGGATGGATAGATAGATAGATAGATAGATAGATAGATAGATAGATAGATAGATAGATAGATAGATAGATCTTATAATATTCATATCAATTAAGTGGAGTGGATTCAGTCAGATGGATTGATTGGATAGAATTTGTTTTGCAATTATGTCAAGATGAGTCTATTATTTTGATGTTCTTGTCACAGTTTGTTGCATAAATTCAAATCTAGAAAACACACATAGATAACTGATTCAGCTGGATTCATTAATTTTGATATACATAAGAATAGACGAATAAATGTACAATAACAACAAATGTTTCTTAAAACTAAACACAAGGCAGGAGTGTTACAAGCAAACACAAGCAGATAGTTTCATTTCATCAGACAAGCCTAGAGGGAACTGCTAGTTTACCTCTCAGAGCAGCATTTTCTGTTTCAATTCTCTGCACAAACTCAGATCTGTTTAAGCTCCCATTGGCTGACTGAATTGCTGTGCCCATTCATTGGCTGGGCTTGTTCCTGTGTCTCTCCCACTCATGAATATTTTAACAGTTATTTTTTGGAGATATAGTCCTCCAAAAATTCAAATGATTTCAATGACTGAGTACAGGTTTTTTTTTTTTTTTAATGTTCTTCGGGGAGACATTACTCCAAGAATTCAAATGCTTTCATGGTCTGAATACTGATCTGCTGCATGGAACAGAAATGCCCTGTCAGAACCAGTTTCCTGTTTTTGTACAGAAGAGAAAGCAAAATCAGTCAGTGTGCATCCCGAGCACAATAATACACGGCAGTGTCAGCAGCTGACATGGAGTTCAACTGAAGGGAATATTCATTCTTGGAGTTGTCTGAAGAAATGGTGGTGCGGCTTTGAAGAGAAGAAGAGTACCATTTTCTCCCATCATAGGGGTAGATTCTGACTATCCATTCTAAGCCTTTCCCTGGAGGCTGACGGACCCAGTTCCAAGCATAGCTACTACTAGTGATGGAAACACCAGTAACTTTACAGAGCAAATTGAGATTTTGACCTGGTTTTACAGTTCCAGGCCCTGATGATACCAGAAGAACCTCAGAAAGAGACCCTGGAGAAATAAGGGAAATAAAAATTAGAATTCACATACATCAGAAAAAGAAATCATATTGTTGCTTTCTGTAAATTTGTTCCCTCACATTTTGGCATGGCTATCAGAGAAAAGAAAAACAGCAAGAAATTCATAATGGATCCTTAAACAATTTTCCTCTGATTCAACACGTACACTTTGAGGAAAATGTGGCAATCAAACAGAGAGTTCTGCTTTTAATGGAGAAGACCTTATGATATTTGCATAAATCAGCTGGCTATAAAATAGCTCTTAGAAAGCAAGGTGAGCTTGTATTCTTTAAGACATTCTGCAGGAAGCCTCCCTTCCTCCCTCCCTCCCTTCCTCCCTTCCTTCATCCCTCCTTCCCTTCCTCCCTCCCTCCCTTCTCTCCTCTCTCCCTTTCTGACAGCTCACATTCAAAACCCAGCTCTAATGCCTATAAGCAAACTGAAATGTTTACAATCTTAAAGGTAAAGGTTCCCCTCGCATTTGTGTGCTAGTCGTTCCCGACCTTAGGTGGTGGTGCTCATCTCTTTTTCAAAGCTGAAGACCCAGCGCTGTTTGAACACGTCTCCATGGTCATGTGGCTGGCAAGACTAAATGCCGAAGCCACAGAGAATGCTGTTCCCTTCCCTCCAAAGGTGATTCCTATTTTTCTACTTGCATTTTTTATGTGCTTTCAAACTGCTAGGTTGGCAGAAGCTTGGGCTAGTAACAATCAAAAAGATCGACAGTTCAGTGGTTCAAATCCCTAGCACCGTGTAACTGAGTAACCTCCCATTACTTGTTCCTGCTTCTGCCAAACTAGCAGTTTGAAAGCAATAGGAACCACCACCTTTGGTGGGAAGGTAGCAACGTTCTGTGCCCCTTCGGCATTTAGTCATGCCGGCCACATGACCACGGAGATGTCTTCAGACAATGCTGGCTCTTCGGCTTGGAAACGGACATGAGCACCGCCCCCTAGAGTGAGGAATGACTAGCACATACCATATTTTTTTGTAAAAAGGGGGGGGCATGAAGAGGTTTTGGAGACTTGTAAAGTGCTCCTGGGGACTGGGTGGGGCAAAAACAAGCAAAAACGGACCATTTTTGTTCATTTTTGTCCTTCCCAGCCCCCAGGAGCACTTTGCAAGCCTCCCAAACCCTCTGCATGGCCCTTTTTGTGAAGGGGGAAGGATTTCAGGAGGCCAAAAATGCTGTATTCAATGTATAAGGTGCACCCAGATTTTCACCCTCTTTTTTGAGGGGAAAAAGTGCATCTAATACTCAGAAAAATATGGTATGTGCCAGCGGTGGGATTCAGCCAGTTCACACCACTTCAGGAGAATCGGTTGTTAATTTTCTGAGCAGTTCAGTGAACTGGTTGTTGCAAGAAATTATCAGGGCAGAGAACTGGTTGTTAAATTAATTGAATCCCACCACTGGTATGTGCGAGGGGAACCTTTACTTTTATACTTACTCCTAAGGGAAACTCTGGGGGATTTACAATATCCAACTGTACTGACCCCCTCCTCCGTCCAGTAACGAATGCCGAGACAAGCTTAACTGGAAGTTCACAGCACTTTATTAGCAAGAAACCAAAACCTCGGTGGTTGAAAGCCATGCATAACAAACAGATAAGAACCTTGGCAGCAACTCAGACTTCGACAGGCAACAGCTTCTCCAGCATTAGGAATGACGTTGCATCCTGCAAAACCAGGCTCCTCCCAGTCTCTCTTTAAATACAATCTTGAGAGGAGCCTAATTACAATCACCTGGGTCCAATTATCTTTTGTAACTGCATAGCTGCTCTCTACGTCAATATGCATCCAGGAACAACTCCCTTAGCTCCTCCGCACTGGTCCAATGCTCAGGCGCCTTCTGGTGGCCAACCAGCCTCTCTGCACCCTGCTCAGAGTCGGAACCCTGTCCAGGGCCCTCCACATCCTCCAGAGCCAACTCTTACGGCCCCTCGCTGTCGGAGTCTGGTGGCAGCTCCAATAGCTCCTACTGGGCCACAACATTCAACAATCAACAAAATTAAAACAAAACAACAACCCCACAATACTGTCTCAATAAAGAGCATCCCTTCAATAAATACATTGCATATACAGAAACCTATGTAGTAAGTCTCTCAGATGGAGCTCATCTAAAATAGACTCTTGCCTGACAACAAACACACATTCTTTGACATTATTCCTATTTATTGATCATCTTCTCTTTCCTTTGGTGTATAATGGAAAGAATAAAGTAATTGAAAAGGTTAGTTTGGGAACACTAGCCACTTCATATTAAAAAAAATGTACAAAATGTTTCATAGGTGGCAGCTTCCTCCACGAGGTTAGCAAAAAATGAATAAGAATCGATTGCCGCAGGGTTGGAAATGTAACTTGGCTTCAGCATCTTTTTATCATATGTATGTCAACTCCCAAGGTTGTCATAGTGAAAAAAGGGAGAGATGGTTAAATAAGCAAGGAAACATGGGGTGAATGCGATTTATGACACAGACTGAGCAGAGGAACCAGTTTAAAGTTCAGCTATAACTCAACCAAAGCTTAGACCTGACTGCGAAAAAAAATCTTGCCTATAATGATGCTCCTAATAAATGGCTAGTTTTTAGGAAAAAGAGACATGGTCAGAGAAAGGAGATATATCCATTAAAGGAAAGGAAACCCCACGAAACAGGAAGCAATGGATGGATGCAATCAAGGTTTCAATTGGCTTAGAGTTTCTGCTACTTATTTATGCAAAGGTCATTTTTTTCTGTCCTGTTGCATTCTTGTATCTCTGGTTTGAAGCTCTTTGGTGCCCTCTAGAGGATGCCTCTTCCAGAATTTCTATCTGCATTTCTCACACAGTAAGTCAGATCTATGCAGGGGTGGGTTCCTGCCAGTTCTAACCTCTTCTATAGAAGAGGTTCCACAAATCTACAGTGCCATTTAGAACCGGTTCCAGCTCCCTCCCCCTGCCGGTCTGGACATCATCAAGATGAAGAGCGAGAGGAGAAATTCTGGGAGTTGAAGTCCACAAGTCTTAAAGCTGTCAAGTTTGAACACCCCTGGGGTTTTTTTTTTCTAAAGGGTTAGGGGTGCAAGAGCCTTGTAACTTGACAGCTTTAAGACTTGCGTGCTTCAAATGCCAGAGTTTCTAAGCCAACATTTTGGTTGCTAAGCAAGAGCATTGTTAAGTGAGTTTCACCACATTTTACAAGTTGGCCACGCCCACCCAGTCAAACGACTGCCAATCCACTCCCACTCGGTCACATGGCCCGCAAGCCACTCCCACAAAGTAGGCTACACCTACAGAAGAGGTTCTAAAAAAAATTTGAAACCCACCACTGGATCTATGGTTCCTGCCATTAAGATTATGAGTGTCATTGCCACAGTGGTTAGAATGCAGTACTGCAAGCTACTTTTGCTGACTGCTGGCTGCCTGCAATTTGGCAGTTCCAATCCCACCAGGCTCAAGAGTGACTCATCCTTCCATCCTTCCGAGGTGGGTAAAATGAGGATCCAAATTGTCGGGAGCAATGGGCTGACTCTGTAAACCACTTAGATAGGGCTGTAAAGTGGTATATAACTCTAAGTGATATTGCTATTATGACGTGAAGAAACAAGTTTGAAATTGACATTGGCTGCATTGCCTCTTTTCTCCTTTATCCACTCAATGAATTTTGAATTCTGACCTAAAAAGAAATCTCATACATCCAGTGAGGGAAGGATGGTGGGGTAGGAAGGAGAGAGAAAGAGAGACGGAGAGAGAGAGAGAGAGAGAGAGAGAGAGAGAGAGAGAGAGAGAGACAGACAGACAGACAGACAGACAGACAGACAGAGACAGATAGACAGACACAGAGAGACAGAGACAGATAGACACACAGAGAGAAAAAAACAGAGAAATAAAGAGAAAACGAGAATAATTATATTATCTTTAGACTTAGAATAACTTTATTGCCACTTTGACTGTACCCTAATCAGCATACATTAAATGGAATTTCATTGCATGCAGCTCTCAAAGGGTCTAATATACACTGTAGGAAGTTAGCACCCACCCCTCTCCTAGAAAAATGAAGTATTCTAGGAAATATTAGAAAGGCAGAAGATTATGTTTCCCTGGATGAGAAAGGGAGAAGCGTGTTAAGAGATTCACTCTTAATAGCCCCCACCCTCCTCAATAGCCTACAGCAGATGTCCAGGGCACTTAAGAGATAAAGAAATAGCTAGGTCTATTCATAGGCAAATGTCCTCACCCAAGATCCAACAAAGGTAGGATTAGCCCTCTATCCATCTAGCAACAGAACTAGCCACATGGCACCTGGGAAGATTACATCACCCAGCAAAGGTCAACCAAGATTGGGACCCAAAACACAACCTACAAAGTTACCCTTACATGGCCCCATGGAAGTCTGACAACCAATCAGAATGCAAGCTCACATTCAAAAGTTCAAAGTGGGCATAAAACTCAGGCACTCTCAGCATCTCCCCCCTTGTTCCAAGATCTTCAAGGCATGTCATCCTGTTCATCAATAAACCTTTTCTTCCCCCAAGCAACTTCCATGAATCCAGTGTCTTTTTCCCCACTTGGAACTGAACCGAGATGGACATTTATTCTAACAATACCACATAAACATGATTAAATAAATAAATAAATAAATAAATAAATAAATAAATAAATAAATAAATACATACATACATACATACATACATACATACATACATACATACATACATACATACGATACCCCAAGGTTTTGAAGAGGCAAATAAAAAAAAAGCTTTTGCACTGTGCAAACCTCCTAAAAATGGCCTGTTTTTCACAAAAACAGGCCTATTTTACTTTAGAAAAGGCATGCATAGCTTTTAGGAGGCTTATAGAGTGCTCCTGAGGGCTGGGGGTGCAAAATTGAGCAAAACGTGGCCCATTTTTCACTTGTTTCTTTCCTTCCCGGCCCCCAGGAGCACTCTGATGAAATTCAATGAAATAAAAGTAGCCCTTTCCAGATGTGGCATCCATAGTGTGAAACAATACGATGTTTGCAATCATCTCCTCTCTCATCTAGCTATCAAAGAATGCTTGAGTCTCAAATGCTAACATCTGGCTAAAGGAAATGAGTCATTACTCAGACTGTCAAAGAGCTTTGTACTGGTGAGGAAAGATTACATATGGTCTACAGAGGTGGGTTTCACTTAATTTTACCACTGGTTCACCGCACCCTGAAACTGTGAGCGCACACAGCTTGCACACATGCATGTGGCTTAAAAAACATGGCTAAATAGGATGGCATAGCGCCACCCACAGGTCACCACTTCCAGTTTATCTGAACCGGTCCGAACCAGCTGAATTCCACCACTGGTGGTGTAGGTTTAATTAGTTGTTTAAATAGTGAAGTGGATGCTCATCCATCGTGTTCGAAGAGAACCTTGACATCTAACAGGTTGTGGGCTGTTCACAGTGTATCTGCAGGTGGCTAGTAAGGTGCCTACAAAGGCACAGCATGTTCTGCCATATGTCGGGCAGATATGTGTGGGCATCATTGTTGCAGCATTTTCAGCTCTAGCTTTGTGGAGTGCTCGCTTCCCTTGTGGTTTAAATAGTGAAGTTAAATGATAATTGAAGGAAATTGCATAATTGCAATCACCTCTCTTCATTCTGCTTTGGGTGACTGTTCTTTTTTTTAATCTTTCCTTAAATTAATATCAAACGAATAATAAAGTAGACATATACATTTCTATTAATATTGATTACCAAATGTAATAACTACTGTAGGCATGGGAAAAATACGCGAATGAAACTTGAATTGTGGTAACTATAAATTGACAATGTCAACCGTATATATAGAATAGAATATAATTTTTTTATTGGCCAAGTGTGACAAGGAATTTGCCTTTGGTGCATCTGCTCCCAGTGTGCATAAAAATATAAAATGTTTTATCAATAGCACTTTGCACCAGCAAGACTTGCAAAGAACATGTTCACTAAATGTTGGAAATCAGATACTGGGTTCATATTATCATATGTGGTGGACATGCCCAAAGGGGGGAAAAAATTGGACAAAAATACGTACAGATTTAAAACCAGAAACATTTTTGTTGGGTATCTTACCAGAAAAATATAATAAAGGGAATGCATATTTAACAGTACATGTGTCAACAGCAGCTAGAATTGTGTTCGCACAACAGTGGAAAAATGAAGAGATCCCTACAGATGAAAATGTTATAAAAATATTAGAAGGTGCAGAAATGGAGAGACTAACATTCCAAATTAAGGAGAATGAAGAAACTGAATATTTTTTAAACATGGGATTATTTCTTATCAATGACTAACAGAAACAGAAGTTGGAAATTTAAAAGCATAAGAGAATGATTGATTATATAAGAAAAGTTTACTAAAATGGATATATTATTATTATTATTAGTTAATCTTTGGTGAGATTCACAGTCTTTGGGGCTGGTTGGTAGCTCAACAGCTCGAGTCCTAACCAAGGACCTAGAAATTGTTTAGGTAACGTCGGAGGATATAAGCTGTTCCAAGTAGGGTGGTTTTTTGTAGAATCAGAATGTTCAAGTCCGATAAATGTAGAATTTCCAAATAGCAAAGTAGCCCTTTAGGGTGACAATTACAATCGGGACAACACTCGATTTCTTTTTCCACAGTCGCTCAACTTCAATTTGCAAGTCTCAGTACTTTGTGATTTTTTCTTGCTGCTTATCTTCAATTTGCGCATCACCAGGTATTGCAATGTCAATGAACCAAAGCCAAACTTTTTTTTCTTTTCAACTATTGTTATGTGACGTGTGTTGTAGGCCAAGTGCCTGTCAGTCTGAATTCTGAAATCCCACAAGATCTTGACTTTTTCATTCTCTCAAACCTTCTCAATTTGATGTTCCCAGTGGTTTTTGCTGAACTCAAATCCAAACTTATTATTATTTTGATATTGATATTACTATTATTTCTCAAAATTAACTGTACCAAGAAAACACACTGTTTATGTAGACAGTGATGTTTAATAAAAAATAAAAAATAAACTTGAATATGATGTTCTATTCTCTATTATTATTTTTTCAACTCCCCCTCTCCTCTATTCTCTTTCAAGCCGCTCCATCCATTTCTTCAAAGCATTTCTTTTAACAATTCAGAGTGTTCCTGAATGAGAAAGGAGAAGCCACAGGTGGATTCAACATCACCAACTTGATCACTTTTCCAAACAGATCCCTTAAGAGAGTTAGAGTTGGAAAGCTGGATCTAGAAGCTCCAAAAGGGAAGGAATTATTTATTGATGAAGATGTAATTGTCTGGCACCCAGCTTTCAGCCAGGTATCGTGGCATCTAATCAACCATGCTTTAACCCATTATGAAGTCATATTGAACATAATTTCTGTTTTAAAATTTTTTTAAATGGCATATTCTTCACAAATGTTGTTAATGCTCAAGCATTCCTCAAAATGGACAAATATGACATTACAATGTAAAAGCCATGCTTGCACCTTAGATTTCAATTTCCCTTTGAAATCACAACAGTGAGCTAACAAACAGTTCTAACAGTTCTATCTAACAAAATGAAATTCAAAGGTGAAAAAAGTAAACTTCTCCATTTAGGCAAGAAAAAACAAATGCACAGGTATAGTATATGTGGTACCTCACTCAATAGCAGTAACTGTGAGAGGGATCTTGGAATCCTAGTGGACAACCATTTAAATATGAGCCAGCAATGTGTAGTGGCTGCCAAAAATGCCAAGACAGTTCTAGGCTGCATAAACAGAGGGATAGAATTAAGATCATGTGAAGTATTAATACCACTTCACAATGCCTTGGCAAGGCCACACTTGGAATACTGCATTCAGTTTTGCTCACCACAATGTAAAAAAGATGTTGAGCCTCTAGAAAGAGTGCAGAGAAGAGCAACCAAGATGATTAGCAGACCAAAGACTAAAATATATGAAGAACGGTTGCAAGAACTGGGTATGTCAAGTTTGATGAAAAGGAGAACTGGGAGGTGATATGACAGCAGTCTTCCGATATCTCAGGGGTTGCCACCAAGAAGAAGGAGTCAAGCTATTCTCCAAATCACCTGAGGGTAGGACAGGAAGAAATGGGTGGAAACTAATCAAGGAGAGAAGCAACTTAGAACTAAGGAGAAATTTCCTGACACTTAGAACAATTAATCAGTGGAACAACTTGCCTCCAGAAGTGGTGAATGCTCCAACACTGGAGGTTTTTAAGAAGTTTTGGATAACCATTTGTCTGAAATGGTATAAGGTTTCCAGTCTAAGCAGGGGTTGGACTAGAAGACCTCCAAGGTTCCTTCCAACTCTGTTATTCTATTTACCACTCTGGAAGGAGTGGAAATTTTTCCATAACATTGCCATCATACTCAATTATTTAAACTCATACAGGACCATTTGTGCACCATTGTAATTTGTACCTCTTTTTTAACGTACACTATATATCCTACTTGATTCAGTGCCCATTTGGGAAATCAAAAACAATTTGTGTCCATTAAGGAGAAAAATCTAAACATCTTTAAAAAAAAAAGTTTCAAAACATTTTCATGCTTGTTACCAGTTCTTTCCACTTTCTCAATGCAATGACCCTTATTTCCCTAGATTTTGGAAGAAAGGGATTGAGGGAAATCACTTCTGCTGCTATGACTGTGTTCCATGCCCTGAAGGGAAGATTTCAAATCTAAATGGTAAATTTGTCTGTCTTTCATCTAATCTATTATCTATCTATCTATCTATCTATCTATCTATCTATCTATCTATCTATCTATCTATCTATCTATCTATCTATCATCTGTCTTCTGCCTGCCTGCCTGCCTGCCTGCCTGCTTGCCTGCCTATCTATCTATCTATCTATCTATCTATCTATCTATCTATCTATCTATCTATCTATCTATCTATCATCTATCACCACCTGTCTGTCTCTGTCTGTCTGTCTGTCTATCTATCTATTTATCATCATCATCATCATCATCATCATCATCATCATCAAGATCATCTATCATCTATTATCTATCTACTGTATCATCTATCTGACTGTCTATATCTATCACCGTCTGTCTGTCTGTCTGTCTGTCTCTCTGTCTGTCTCTATCTATCTATCTATCTATCTATCTATCTATCTATCTATCTATCTATCTATCTATCTATCTATCTAATTAATTGACTGCAATCTTACCACAGGGTAACTTTGGGTAGCTTACAATATTGAAAATAATACCAAAGAAATAAAATACTACAAAGTATAAAAATATAAAACACCATAGCTAAAAAATGGGGAGGAAGAGATAGGATGAGTTGGAAGTGTGAGATCTGATAGCAATGAATGAATGAAAGAATGAAGGAATGAATGAATGAATCAATCAATCAATCAATCAGTCAGTCAATCAAACAAACAAACAATCCAGCATACTGCATAATCCAATATACTAACATACCTCTTTGGAGCCTCAAGTCAGCTAGCAGAGCCAGGTCTTTAAGCTCTGGAGGAAGGTCTGGAGGAGAAGATCTCATTCTGGAAGGCAGGATGTTCCAGAAGACAGGGAAAATGGCAGAGAAGACCCTTCTCCTGGATCTCACAAGTCACACTAAACTGGGCGATTCTCTGATGACCATTGCCAAGCTCTCTCCTCTACCCTATGATCTCGACTGGTACCAAACACTAACCCTGCGTGGACATATCACCAAGAGGGGAACCTGCCCTTCCAGGGCCAGCCAGGTCTCAGTAATACATGCTAGGTTGTCTCAGTCCTCCTTAATGAGATCTTGAATGAGAGGAGCATTGTTGTTAACCAACTCGGCATTAAGCAACAACAGCCAAATCCCAGTGTCTCTGAGGCAGGGATGAAATGCTACCGGTTCAGATCGGCTTGCCCGAACCAGTAGTAAAAATGCTAACAGTTCAAGAAAACCGGTATTTCCAATGATCAACTGATCATCCTGATGTGATACTTTGTGCATGCGCGGAAGGTCCTCTCCTCTGCGCGCACACACGTCTACCGAACCAGTAGCAATGGTAAATTGATTTCACCCCTGCTCTGAGGGTGTGCAATCTAGAGGAGGAAGGAGGAAGTGAGGAGGAGGAGGAGGAGGAGGAGGAAGGGAAGAGGAGGAGGAGGAGGAGGAGGAGGAGGAGGAGGAGGAGGAAGGAGACCACAGTAAGACCTAAAATTTCCTGTCCATTTCCAAATAGAATAAAACAACTTGCTGCCTTCTTATGGCTAATATAATCAAAAGGTTCACCCAAGTGCTACACTAGGTGTGTGTGGGGGACTATCAAATTTTGTTTGTTTATTTACCAGATTTATTTGCTACCCCTCTCATGGTTCAGGTGACTCTGAGGGTTTACATCATCAACAAGAGATATACCTTTCCTTCTAATAGGGTCCACAAGGAAGAGGGGGGGGGGCAACTTAATTACCAAAGCACCAGAAGGTAAGGCAATAAGCAATGGATGGAAACTGATGAAGGAGAGAAGCAACCTAGAACTAAGGAGAAAATTCCCAACAGTGAGCACAATCAATCAGTATAACAAATTGCATTTGAAAGTTTTGCAGTGCAATGAAGGTTCAGCTTCCTTCTTCTACTGTGTCTTGGGCTACATGGGTATCTTGGCCATTGCCAGTTTTATTGTGGCTTTTCTTGCCTGTAAAGAGCCAAGGTGGCGCAGTGGTTAAATGCAGCACTGCAGGCTACTGCTAGATCAGCAGGTCAGCGGTTCAAATCTCACCGGCTCAGGGTTGACTCAGCCTTCCATCCTTCCGAGGTGGGTAAAATGAGGACCCAGATTGTTGGGGGCAATATGCTGACTCTTTGTAAACCGCTTAGAGAGGCCTGAAAGGCCTATGAAGCGGTATATAAGTCTACTGCTATTGCTATATTGCTATAAATTACCCGACAGCTTTAATGAAGCCAAGTTCAGCATGTTGGCCTTCTGCAGTGTGTGGATCTCCTTCTTTCCAGCCTATCTGAGCACAACGGGAAAAGGCATGGTGGCTGTGGAGGTCATCTCTATCTTGGCCTCCAGAACTGTATTACTGGGATTCATATTCCTCCCAAAATGCTACATCATTGTTTTCAAGCCTCAGCTAAACCACAGAGAACAACTCATAAAGAGGAATTAGTAACCTATGTGTACGTCTGAAGTAAACTGTGTTTTTTCTGTATATACTATGTCATACACTATGTGGGTATGAGGGTATATGCATAATTTTGTATTTATTTATTTATTTTGTCATGTTTATGTAGTATATATTGGAGGTGGTGAGGAGGCAGCAAAATTTTTATGTTAATGTAATATGATTAGTGTACATTTAAGGTGATAATAAAGTTGTTCTAAATTGCTACATTTTCACCATTTCCCAAGATTCTTTAACCTGATCCTTTCCCCATTTCAACACTCATTTTGAACCTGACTTTCATAATCTAGGTTTCTTGGTTCCTGTTAGGAAATTTCAGATATTAACTCAAGCAATTTTCAATCTTTGCAGAGACATTTTCATGGTTTTCATACTTTCAAGTAATAAAGCACTTAAATATAGTAAAAAGCTAATTACCATTTTATGAATATATATTTAACATGGTATTATAGGATATCCATTTTAGATTTGTTAGGCTTCTTCAAAAGGAAAAGTTATTGAGTTTAATTATCTGGCATCTCTCCAAACTAGATAAGGTTCATGTTGATAAATATTCCTCAGAAAGACTGTTTGCTAAGCCTTCCTGACTGTGAATGAAAGGAATTCACAGTGATGTTAATAAAAGGATTTTTTTTTCAAGGACCAAGACTCTGCTTTTTGGTTTTTAATGAAGCCTGGATCAGAACAATCTCATATATTTAACTGCATTTTACAATAGACTTTAATGCTGAATTATAACCATTTGCTCTCTATCCACAAATCTGTTTTTATTGCAACCTGTTTTCAGATTTCAATAATATGGAAGACATTGATAAAATAAAATTAAATGTATTTTTCCTTCTGCTACATCCTTTATTCAAAGTTGTGCTGACCAAAGACCATATAAAGAGTGATTTAAATTAGTTTGGAACTACAGGTCTGACATTTTTTCAATAAAAATAAAGGTGAAATCCAGTGCAAATCATGGGGGAAAATGCATATCCCACACTGATAGATGGAGGAACAATAAAGATGAAAATATCTGGGGTTGGGAAATTGTGAGTGTTCCCCTACATGGAGATCATCGATAAGAACCACAATATTTGGAGTATAACACGCACCGGAGTATAAGATGCATCAGAGTATAAGACACACCAAGATTTTGAAGAGGTAATTTTTTAAAAAAAGAATTTGCACTCTGCAGGCCTTCCAAAACCTCTGCATGCCTCATATTTTTGTGAAAATATTAGCATGCAGACAGTTTAGAGGCCTGCAAAGTGCTCCTGGGGGCTGGCGGGGGGCAAAAATGAGCAAACATTGCCCATTTTTCATGAAAACAGGCCCATTTGTGCCAAAAACAGGGAATGCATAGCCTTTAGTGCTCCTGGAAGGTGGAGGACAAAACTGAGCAAAATCTGATCCATTTTTCACTGATTTGTGCCCTCCCCAGCCCCCAGGAGCACTTTGCAGGCCTTCCAAACCTTCTGCACATCCATTTTTAGGGTTTTGAGAGGCTAAAAATGCTGTATTCAGTGTATAAGATACACCCAGATTTTCTCCCTCTTTTGGCGGGGAAAAGGTGCACCTTATACTCAAAAAAATACAGATTAAGGTGACCAGACGTCCCGATTTCGGCGGGACAGTCACGATTTCTAACAATTTGTCCCGTGTCCTGGGCATTTTTAAAAAGTCCCGATTTTCTGGCTTCATGTTGAAAGCCCAGTGGATTTGCTTAAGAAATCCTAACTCGGGAGAGACAAAAGACACTTTGTCTAATCCCTCTCTCTGTCTCAGTACTTTCATTGAAGATATTAAAACATTAAAGCAACAAAACGGACCCCCCCCGCCCCTTTTACCTCATTTTATAAGAAAAAATGAGCCAGTACCATAGAGCTCCAGGAAATACTTGGCTAGAGAAGTCGTGAGTGTTCCTTCCTGGATTTTCTGGAGGGGAGGGGCACGGAGGTTGGAGGTCGGCTCGTGTGGAAAAAATGGTGGCAAATATTTCCCTGACTAATTTCACCATTTTAATTTGCTCAGTTCTTTGTATAAATTTCTACATCATTCTGGATTGACTTGGAGTGTCTGCCTGCTGGTAAGTGAGCCGGGTTTTTTCTTTTATTTTTTTTTTTAATGTATTTTAAAATAATATTTTATTTATTGTGCATAGGATTTTTTAAAATAGTTTTATTCTGTGTGGATTCTTTTTTTAAATTGTCTTAGACTATTTAAAAAAAAGATTATATCCAAAATTTATTGAACTGAAACCATTTTTAAAAATTCTATGCACAATACTTTGAAATATATTTTGCATAGAATTTTTTAAAATAGTTTTACTTAAATTTATTCTGTGTTGAATAGTTTGAAATCTTTTACTTCAATTTATGCTGTGTGGACTCTTTTTTTTAAATTGTCTTAGACTATTTAAAAAAGATTCTATCCAAAATGCAAAATACCAGCTGCAGTTATTCGCTTAAGAACTGTGGCAAGAAAGGTGATATAGTGACCAAAGTTACAATGGCATTGAAAAAAGTGACTGATTACCATTTCCCACACTTAGCGACCATTTTCACACTTAGCGACTATTGCAGCATCCTCATGGTCACATGATCAAAATTTTGATGTTTGGCAGCAGTTACAATTTATATTTGTAAATTGTAGTTATGTTGAAATAAAATATATTACAATACTATTTTTGCGTTATATGAAAATTTTTGTTGCTCCGTATAAAATTTTTAATCAACCCCCCCCTCCCCGGTCAAAGGTGTCCCTCTTTACCAATCTTAAAATCTGGTCACCTTAATATAGATAGGAAGGTAGGAATGGAGAGAGGGAAAGAAAAAGAGATGGACAGATAGAGAGGTGGGATGTTCATGGACCTTTCTTCCCACAGTTAAGTGAATCACTGCAGTTGTTAAATTAGTAACTCTGAATGTTAAGTCAATCTGGCTTGCCCCTTTGCTTGACAGAAGATCATAAAAGGATATCATGTGATCCTGGGACAATGCGACCATCGTAAATATGAGTCAGTTGCCAAGTGTCTTAATTTTAATCACCATATGGATGCAGCAATTGTCATAAGTGTGAAAAATGGCCATCAGTTACCTTTTTCAGTCCTGTTGTAGCTCTTTGCTGCCCACCACAAATTCTCACTCCCTGCATTTCTAACACAGCAAAACAGAGCTCTGGCTTCATCTATTAAGCTGATGATCTGAAGAGAGATGTTGCAAAGAAATGTTAGGCTACAGTTCCTCTCTTCTCCTTCATAAGTTCTATCGCATACTGGAGATATTTACTGGGAATTCACACTTGGTGCATTCCAGTTTGTGAGGTTTTTTTCAATGCTCTTCTGTTCAGAAGTGAAAGTAATGAAATGTGATGCTGTAAATGAGGGATGGGAGAGGAGGAGAATGAGGGAGGAGGAGGAGGAGGAGAAGAGGAGGAGAGGAGGAGAAGAAGAGCAAGAGAGGAGGAGAAGGAGGAAGGAGGAGGAGAAGAGGAAGAAGAAGAGGAGAAGAGGAGGAGGAGGAAAAGAGGGAGATGAAGCAGAGGGGGAGAGGAGGAGGGGGGAGGAGGAAGGAAGGAAGGAAGAGGAGGAGGAGGAGAAGAGGAAGAGAGGAGAGGAAGGAGGAAGAGAAGAGGAAGAAGAAGAGGAGGAGAGGAGAAGAGGAGGAGAAGAGGAAGAAGAAGAGGAGGAGATGAGGAGAAGGAGGAAGGAGGAGAAGAAGAGGAAGAAGAAGAGGAGAAGGAGAGGAGGAGAAGAGGAGGAAGGAGGAAGGAGGAGGGGAAGAAGAAGAGGAGGAGGAGGAGGAGGAGGAGGAGAGGAGGATGGTAGGAGGCTGAGGAGGAGGAGGAGGAAGGAAGAGGAGAAGAAGTGGAGGAGAGGAGGAGAAGGAGGAAGTAGGAGGAAAAGAGGAAGAAGAAGAGAAGGGGGAGGAGGAGGAGGAGGAGGAAGGAAGGAGACCACAGTAAGACCTAATGTTTCCTCTCCATTTCCAAATAGAATAAAACAAATTACTGCTTTCTTACGGTTAATATAATCAAAAAGTTCACCCAACTGCTACACGGGGGGGGGGGGGGGGAGAGTATCAAATTTTCTTTGTTTATTTGTTTGTTTATTTACCAGATTTATTTGCTACCCAGAAGGTAAGACAATAAGCAATGGATGGAAACTGATGAAGGAGAGAAGCAACCTAGAACTAAGGAGAAAATTCCCAACAGTGAGCACAATCAATCAGTGGAACAAATTGCATTTGAATGTTCTGTGTGTTCCACCACTGGAGGTTTTTAAGAGACTGGACAGCCATTGGTCAGAAATTATATAAGTCTCCTCTATGAGAAGGGGTGGACCAGATGGCCTCCATGGTCCATTCCAACATGGTTACCATTACCTCTTAAAATAAGCCAATCACATAATATAATATCTATGCATCTTAATGCTATGCAAAGGAAGGTGGACAGCACTTATCATTCATTGTAAAAAATAAAATAAGTTTCCAAAATCAAGTGCCCTGTTTATTGCAAGTTCTTCTCTATACATTTCATCAGCAGGTGTACACTAGGGGGAAAAAGAGTCAGCCACTTATTCTTTCACCAAAATAATGATCCCTACAGTATTCACCATATTTATTACCTACACAAAACAACAAAGACTGCACAGAAGACTGTTTCCATTCAACAACAATCAACGTATCTGTATGGTTATAAGAACTCCGGGGAGATTGGCACAAGGGTCACAATGGCTAAGTTGGAGCCATTGCTATGTACATCTGTTCTCCATCAGTTCAACCCCTGATGATATTCAAGGCACCAGTTTGGAATCTCATGGATCTTCAAATAGACAGTAATGGTTTTTTTTAATTAAGTGCACTCTCAGATAGAAACCTTGACTTCATCACAGGATTCACCATTGAAATAATAGAAAATTCCCTCTGATTTAGGAGAGGATGGGAGACATTTCTAAGAATGAAGATACTGCTCCTCCTGATGCTTCTGGTGAAGGAAATAATGACTCTGAGCTGCCCTGCGAGTGAAGCTTTTCTTGTTCCACATGAGTGGTACCAACCTGGTGACCTCGTCATTGGTGGGATGGTGTCCAATATATTTTACAACCTTTATGAAATTAATTTTAAGGATTATCCTTGTATAATATCTTATGACATACCAAAGTAAGTTTTTTCCCCTTTAATCTTAATCAGATTCCTCAAAATTGCTTATGAGAGTAAAAGGTTTTCAGTATAAAGGTAGGCTTTATATCTAGTCTAAGTGTCTCAATCTTTCAGTTGTTTCTAGCTGTGGTAGAATAAACAATTTTCTTTACCTTATGGTAAAGTGTTTGTCATATAATGTATAAAACTACAGTGCAAAACATCTTTTAAAGAACAATTAGTAAACCTAAGGGAACTTTTTTTCAAAAAAATCTGTATTGTCAACCTTAACAAAACATACATACAGTAAATAAATAAAACAGTTTTGTTTGCCATGATGTAAAAAAGATGTGGAGACTCTAGAAAGAGTCCAGAGAAGAGCAACAAAGATGATTTAGGGACCTGAAGGCCAAAACCTATGAAGAACGGTTGCAGGAACTGGGTATGTCTAGTTTAATGAAAAGAAGGACTAGGGGTGCCATGATAGCAGTGTTCCAATATCTCAGGGGCTGAAGCAAAGAAGAGGGAGTCAAACTTTTCTCCAAGGCACCTGAGTGTAGAATAAGAAGTGATGGGTGGAAACTAATCAAGGAGAGAAGCAACTTAGAACTAAGGAGAAATTGCCTGAAAGTGAGAACAATTAATCAATGGAGCAACTTGCCTCCTGAAGTTGTGAATGCCCCAACACTGGAAGTCTTTAAGAAGATGTGGAATAGCCATATGTCTGAAACCGTATAGGGTTTCCTGCCTAAGCAGGCAGTTGGACCTCCAAGGTCCCTTCCAACTCTGTTATTCTATTCCGTTCTATTCTATTCTATTCTATTCTATTCTATTCTATTCTATTTGACTAATACATGCTGGAATTGTTCATATTCCATTTTGTGGGGGGGGGGAGTTAACAAATAAATGGGGTTCCCTGAAAACAAAAAGTACTATTTTTATTTCTTGTAGCAGAAGAACAAATCATGCAAATATTGTAGAAGAAGCAAATTTGAACTTTGTTCAAATTACTCATTTGAACATTTTAGAAAACGTATTAGTACAAATTATTCAGCATTTTAGAAGACCAATTTTCTTGCTTCCTTCATTGAAGAAAGAAATGTTTGTTATTCATATTGAAAGGATGCTACCTTGTAAGAACGGATAACTTCCTTTTTCATATGGGGTGTTTAAATCATTTGCAGTGTAATAACTAAGTTCTACCAACACATCCTTGCCTTGGCCTTTGCTGTGAAGGAGATCAATGAGGACTCCCAGATCTTACCTAATGTCACTCTTGGGTTCCACATTTATGACAGTTATTATGATTCAAGGATGACCTATCGCACCACTCTGGACCTACTTTTCAAATCCCAAGAATTTGTTCCTAACTACAAATGTGATCTCCAGAAGAAACTCATGGCTATCATTGGGGGATTGGATTTTGCTACATCATCTTATATAGCTGAAATTATAGGATTCTTCAAGATTCCACAAGTAAGTACTGAGGGAGTTGAGAAGAAAAATTTTAATCTTATTATTGTTATGGAATAATTAATGGGCATCAAAGGTCAGGCTCAGTTACTGTTAAGATGTTCTGCATGGTTTAAGGTCTACTACTTGGCATTTTTTTCTGAAAGGGCAATGCCAGCTACAGGAAGTGAGTATCAGGGCTCCAAATATCATAGCTGAGGGAAGATTTGAATAGCTTCTATTAAAACAATTGATCTAGTACATAAATTTGAAATAGTTCCAAGATATTTGTTGCTATACTCTTTAAAGAATGCTAGGGAGAAATGTTACTTGGATATATTTTATATAGGAACATTTTATTGAAGAACTCAATAGAATACCACTGGCATTTTTTTTAGCTGACCTATGGCTCATTAGCCCAGGAGGAAATTCAGACCAGTAAATTCTCTTCACTTTATTTCATGGTCCCCAAAGAGGACCATCAGTACATTGGGATCGTCCAACTGCTTCGCCATTTCAGGTGGACGTGGATTGGCATATTTTCTGAGGATAACAACAATGGAGAAAATTTCTTACAGAAAATGCAGCCCTTGCTTTTGCAGAACAGAATCTGCTTAGCGTTTATCGAAAGGCTTGCTCAAAAATTGCACATGGAAGGTTTCAAAGAAATATATTACAAAATCAACATTATTTCCATGTATATGTTGTGCAACAAATCCAATACATTTCTCGTCTATGGAGAATCCTGGACAATTATATGGCTAAGATTGGTCACATTTGTGGTCGATCCTAATACCAAGGAAACTGCATTATTAGGGAAGGTGTGGATCATGACGGCACAGATTGATTTTGTATTATCAGGCATTCAAATCACATGGGATCTGAAGATGTTCCATGGGGCTCTTTCCTTCAATGTCCACTCAACCACAGTTGCAGGTTTCAAGGAATTTCTTCAGACCATCAATCCTCTTTCAGAACACAGAGATGGGTTTCGGCAGAATGTTTGGGAACAAGCATTTGATTGTTCATTTCCAAAACCAGAATTACAAGGAATGGACAATACTCAGTGCACTCGGGAGATGAAGCTGGAGGATCTTCCTGCCTCTATATTTGAAATGGAAATGACTGGCCAAAGCTACAGTGTCTACAATGCTGTTTATGCTGTGGCTCATGCTTTGCAAGCTCTACACATGTTGAAGTCCAATAAGAGGAAAACTCTGATGGGTAAAATACCTGATCTTCCAAATCTGCAACCTTGGCAGGTATTCCCTTTGCATTAGACACCTCTTTTTCTTTCAATGAGCAATTTGATGCAAAATTGTCTTTTGAACCCATTGTTGAAGGTCTTAATATTTTTTTGCATGTTAACTTATAATTCTACAACTTTATTATGATTTTTTTAAAAATGTAGAAATAAAGAACAAATTATTGACAGTGAGAACAACTAATTGGTTTAAAAACTTGGACAACCATTTGTCAGAAATGTTGTAAGGTCTTCTCCTTGAGCAGGAAAAGATCGCCAAGATCCTTCCAACCCTGTTATATTGTGTGGTATAAAATAGATACCGAATAAATGGATACTGTTGTTATTCTGTCATTCAGTTATTCTAATATTCTGATCATCCAGAATCTATCTATCTGTCTGTCTGTCTGTCTGTCTGTCTGTCTGTCTGTCTGTCTGTCTGTCCGTCCGTCCGTCCGTCCGTCCGTCCGTCCGTCCGTCCGTCCGTCCATCCATCCATCCATCCATCCATCCATCCATCCATCTATCTATCTAAAGTGTTATGTCAAAGCACCCGGTGTGCCCAAATATGAGAGGGAGCATACTGCTTTGACATAACAATTATTTCCTCGTCTCAGCTGATAAGGGAGGAGAGCCCAGGTTTGAATCCCAGTAAGGGTATGGCTAACTGATGAGAGCTAAATAGCTTGAAGTAGATCTATACTAGTCACCCTTTATTTATTTATCAGCACAAATTTGTTTGTTTGTGTGTGTGTGGGTGGGTATATTAGCCACAAGCTCTCCTACTTTATCAGCTAAGCCAGGGAAGTAGGTATGTATTGTGTCACAACCCCTGGTATGCCCAAATATGGGAGGGAGCATTGTGCTTCCCTTTTCTGCCTTTCAGCTCACCCTAGGAGCCATCCAGGCAGAAAGCCATTTTTATGTTGCCTTTGTTACATTTATGTTGCATTTGTGCTGATAAATTAATAAAGGGAGACTAGTAGAGATCTATTGCAAGCTATTTAGCTCTCATCAGCTAGCCATACCCTTACTGGAAGTTGGTTAATCCTAATAGTCTACTTTCATTCTGCTTTGGTTCATTCTTATCTTTATCCTTAAAATAATATCAAATTAATAATAGAGCAGTTATGTACATTTCTATGAAACATCAATCATCAAATTTCTTAGTGTAGATATTTAATAATTTTAATAGGAATGGGAAGATTGTGTCAATGAAACTTGAATACAGTTCACCTCTCTACTATGTTGTATTCAACTCCCTTTCTCTTTCATTTGTTTTCAAATAGCTCCATTCATTTCTTCAAGGCATTTCTTTTAACAATTCAGCTGGGGAGAGAGTGTTCCTGAATGAGAAAGGTGAAGCAACAGGTGGATTCGACATCACCAACTTGATCACTTTTCCAAACAGATCCTTTCAAAGAGTCATAGTTGGAAAGATAAATCTCCAGGCTCCAAAAGGGAAGGAATTATTCATGGATGAAGATGTGATTGTCTGGCACCCAGCTTTTAAACAGGTATCAAGTTACTGAATGGACTATGATTAAACCATTATGATCCAATATTGAATGTATTCTGTTTAGAAATCTGATTTCTGTTTTTTTAAAATAAACACTAGCATACACATTTCAAATGTTGCTGATGATCAAACATTTGTCAAATTGGAAAAATGACGCTACAATATACAAGCATGCTTGTATATTTCATTTGTATTTCCATTTATAATCACAAGAGTGGCCATTATTTCCATGACATTATTACACTGTTAAATTATTTAAACACCTTGCCCTTCAAACAAGACATTTTGTACATCATTGTAATTTCTACAACTTTTAAAATTGTTGATGAATTCAGTATTTTTTGGGGGGAAATCAAAAATATTTTCCCTCGTAAAGTAGAACAATTACAAACTGCTTAAAGTATCTCTGTTTTCAGAACCTTTTATGATTATCACCAGGTTCATCCGCTTTCTCGATGCAATGACCCCTGTTTCCCTGGATCCTGGAAGAAAGGGATTGAGGGGGATCAGTTCTGCTGCTATGACTGTGTTCCATGCCCTGAAGGGAAGATTTCAAACCAAAATGGTAGGTTAGAAATTCTACCAATTTTCATTAGACTTAAGCAAACTTTAATTGTTGTGGCCCACCAGTGGCCAGCAGAGCTGGCAGCAGATTCCGATAGTGAGGAAGTTGGGGAGAAACATGGGCCAGTCCTGGAGTCTGGGTAAGGCTCGGAGGAGGGCTCTGCATTGGAGGCAGAAAGGGGACCAAGGGAGTTATTTGCTGCCTCTGGAGCCCCCAGAGTCTGACATCAGCGAGGAAGAAGAACAGCAGGAGCCTGTTCCCAGTGTGCACACATGCAGAGCTGCCAGAAGGCAAGAACAATGAAAAAAACAGTGTCGACTTGGGGGTAAGGCTTGGAGATGATTGGCCCCTCCCATAAAAGAGGAGCGAAACAGATGTGAGCTTTTGCAGGAAGCTCATCTGGTTGCTTCAAGCTCTGAAAAGTTCTGCTTGACTCTGTTCTCTGCATTTGGCAAATAGGTCTCTGGCAGAATTCCCAGGGAGATAAGGTGGGTGTTTATCACCATTCCCCTAAAATATTGTGGCAACTCGAGCAGACATCTGTCGGAACCTTCACAGACTGTTTGTGAAGTCTTGGAGACTGTTACTGACAATTATTTACAGCCAACTAAACAAACAAACAAACAAACAAATAAATTAATAAAAAAAATTATTTTCAAGAATTTGGAATGTCTAGGTAACAAATTCCTTGATTTTCCTTTCAGATATGGATGACTGTTTGCAGTGTTCAGAAGATCATTATCCAAATAAAGAAAAGAATGGATGTATCCCAAAACTGGTGGTGTTTCTAACCTTTCAAGAAACTTTAGGAATTGGTTTGACTTCAGCAGCTCTTTCTTTCTTCTTCTTGACCTCTTGGGTACTTGGAACCTTTACTAAGCACAGAGATACTCCCATTGTGAGAGCCAACAACAGATCCCTCACATACACCCTGCTGGTCTCTCTCCAGCTCTGTTTTCTATCCTCTTTGTTGTTCCTCAGCCAACCTGGCAAAGTAACCTGCCTTCTCCGTCAAACAATGTTTGGCATCACCTTCTCAGTGGCCATTTCTAGTGTCCTGGCCAAAACCATCACTGTGGTTGTGGCTTTCATGGCCACTAAACCAGGATCTCAAATGAGGAAATGGGTGGGGAAAAGATTGGCTCTTTCTAATGTACTTTCCTGTTCTATCATCCAATCATGTATTTGTATCCTTTGGTTGTCAGCATCTCCCCCATTCCCTGAGTTGGACATGCAGTCACAGCCCCAAGAAATGATTTTACAATGCAATGAGGGGTCAGCTTTCTTTTTCTACTGTGTCTTGGGCTACATGGGTATCTTGGCCATTGCCAGCTTTATTTTGGCTTTTCTTGCCCGTAAATTACCCAACAGCTTTAATGAAGCCAAGTTCATCACCTTCAGCATGTTGGCCTTCTGCAGTGTATGGATCTCCTTCTTTCCAGCCTATCTGAGCACAAAGGGAAAAGCCATGGTGGCTGTGGAGGTCTTCTCCATCTTGGCCTCCAGTGCTGCTTTACTGGGATGCATATTCCTCCCAAAATGCTACATCATTGTTTTCAAGCCTCAGCTAAACCACAGAGAACAACTCATAAAGAGGAATTAGTAAGCTATGTGTACATATGTACATCTGAACTAGACTGTGTTTTTCTCTATACACTATGTCATACACTATGTGGGTATGAGGGTATATGCATAATTTTGTATTTATTTATTTGTTTTGTCATGTTTATGTAGTATATATTGGAGGTGGTGACCCTTTGAGAGAAGTAGGCAGCAAAATTTCATGTTAATGTATATTGATTAGTGTATATTCAAAGTGATAATAAAGTTGTTCTAAATTGCTACATTTTCACCATTTTCCAAGATTCTTTAACCTAATCCTTTCCCCATTTCAACACTCATTTTGAACTTGACTTTCATAATCTAGGTGTCTTGGTTCCTATTAGGAAATTTCAGATATTGACTCAAGCAATTTTCAAACTTTGCAGAGAAATTTTCATGGTTTTCATACTTTCAATTCATAAAGCACTTAAATATAGTAAAAAGCAAATTACCATTTCATGAATATATATTTAATATAGTATTATAGGATATCCATTTTAGATTTGTTAGGCTTCTTCAAAATGAAAAGTTATTGGGTTTAGTTATCTGCCATCTCTCCAAACGAGATAAGGTTCGTGTTGATAAATATTCCTCAGAAAGATTGTTTGCTAAGCCTTCCTGACTGTGAACGAAAGGAATTCACAGTCATGTAAATAAAAGGACTTTTTTTTGAGGACCAAGACTCTCCGTTTTGGTTTTTAAGGAAGCCTGGGTCAGAACAATCTCATATATTTAACTGCATTTTACAATAGACTTTAATGCTGAATTATAACTATCCATAAATCTGTTTTTATTGCAACCTTTTTTCAGATTTCAATAATATGGAAAACATTGATGAAATGAAATTAATTGTACTTTTCCTTCTGCTACATCCTTTATTCAAGTTTGTCCTGACCAAAGACCATATAAAGAGTGATTTGAATTGGTTTGGAATTAGAAGTCTGACATTGTTTCAATAAAAACAAAAGTGAAATCTAGTGCAAATCATAGGGAAAAATGCATATCCCTCACTGATAGAGGGGGGAACAATAAAGGTGAAAATATCTGGGTTGGGGAAATTGTGAGTGTTCCCCTACATGAAGATCATTGACAAGTACCACAATATTTGGAGTATAACATGCATCAGAGTATAAGATGCATCAGAGTATAAGACATACCAAGATTTTGAATAGGTATTTTTTTAAAAAAAGATTTTGCACTCTGCAGGCCTTCCAGACCCTCTGCATTCCTCATTTCTTTGTGAAAGTGTTGGCATGCAGAGAGTTTAGAGGCCTGTAAAGTGCTCCTGGGGGCTGGGGGGGGGGCAAAAACAAGCAAACATTGCCTTTTTTCATGAAGACAGGCCCATTTTTGCCATAAACAGGGAATGCATAGCCTTTAGGAGGCTTGCAGAGTGCTCCTGGGGGCTGGGGGGACAAAATTGAGCAAAATCTGGCCCCTTTTTCACTAATTTTTGCTCTCCTCAGCTCCCAGGAGCACTTTGCAGGCCTCCCAAACCCTGTGCACGTCCATTTTTGTGGTTTTGAGAGGGAAAAAATGCTGTATTCAGTGTACAAGATACACCCATATTTTCTCCCCCTTTTGGGGGATAAAAGGTGCGCCTTATACTCAAAAAAATACAGTATATAGATAGGAAGGTAAGAATGGAGAGAGAGAAAGAAAAAGAGATGGACAGATAGAGAGGCAGGGTGTTTATAGACCTTTCTTCAGAGAGTTAAGTGAATCACTGCAGTTGTTAAATTAGAAACTCTGAATGTTAAGTCAATCTGGCTTGCCCATTTGCTTGACAGAAGATCCCAAAAGGAGATCATGTGAATTTGGGACAATACAACCATCATAAATACGAGTGAGTTGCCAAGTGCCTTAATTTTAATCACCATATGGTTGACCACTCGCAATCACTGTTCCCTCTAAGGTGTGTGCCTGTGCGGCCGCGCACATGGCTGCAATACCCCGCGCAGTAGTTTCTAATTGCCGCGCAGAGGCACGTGGGGCAGGTATCTGGACACGAACTACAGAGCGATCACAATCAAAACCTCCTCCAGCTAAACCTTTTCTACTGCAGTACATTGCCGCCCGACTTCAGGATTCTCTAATCAGTGTAGGTTGAAAAGAAAAACGGGAAAGGGATCTTAAAGATTTAAAACACTGGAGCAAATGCTTCAGAGGCAACAACAGTTTTCACGGGGAATTAGAACAGTCAGAGAGCCCTGCCTGGAGTTTTGCTCCCTCCCCTTTCAGACCTGCTGCAAGATCGGCTAATTTGCTATTGCCTGGGCTGGCTCTCCCCGGTTACATTTAGCAACAATGTAGCTCTTTTGAGCTCTTTTTCTCCCTCCTCAGCCCCGCCCGACTTCAGGATTCTCTAATTTGTGATTCTGTGTAGGTCGAAAAGAAAAAAGGGAGGGAGGGGGTCAGAGGATCTTAAAGATTTAAAACACTGGAGCAAATGCTTCAGAGGCAACAACAGTTTTCATGGGGAATTAGAACAGTCAGAGAGCCCTGCCTGGAGTTTTGCTCCCCCCCCCCCCTTTCAGACCTGCTGCGAGATCGGCTAATTTGCTATTGCCTGGGCTGGCTCTCCCCGGTTACATTTAGCAACAATGTAGCTCTTTTGAGCTCTTTTTCTCCCTCCTCGCTTCTCAGGGCTCCACCAATGGGGGAGCAAAGCCCAGCGCCAGGCTTTGGGCTAAGACAGGGATCTGCAAAGTTGGCTGTTTTAAGACTGGTGGACTTCAACTCTCAAAATTCTGGAAGTTGAAGTCCACCAGTCTTAAAAGAGCCAGCTTTGCAGATCCCTTGGCTAACATGATTGATGCCCTCGGAGTTGGAAAGAGGCGAGAGAGCCCGGTCACATGAGTCATGACACACATCAGCTTTGTGACCACATTGCTGAGTAATAAAAATTCCAGTCCCACGTTGTAACGAAGGAGTACCTATATTTGATAACTTATTGGGATTTTCAAAGTCATTGAGAATATTTTTGCTTTTAATCTAATTAAACTTCCTATCTGTCAGTTTAAAATAGTGACTTCCATAGAGCAAACTAAAATCACTACTTTATAAACAAAAGGAAGGTGTTTTTTTTCTCTTATTTGGTTATGGTAGGGCCATTTTAACAATCTATTTATATTTGCAAGTAGTATGCAGTTTAGAAATTAGTTTTGCAGTAGTAGTAGGTTACTGAAACCCTCTGTACAGAAAGGAGCAAATTCCCACAAATTTTTAAACAATCAACAAGCATTGTTGAACATGCAGGGAATAAATCCTTGAGTTTACAAATTAACGATGGAAGAAAACTCTTAGATGTGAATGAGACTTTAATTATGGTGATTTTAATAATTTTACTCATTTAAAATAGCAAATTGCATATAATATATTCACAGAAGCATACAGTGTATAGACAACTTTTGCAATTGAATGTTAACTCATTAAAATGCACTATATCAAGTGAAATTCATTAAAATGAAGTATATCAAACATTTACTATTTTAATATTAGTGGTATTAAGTGCCATTTATATATTCATTTCAAAGCTCTTTTTTATTTAATCCAAAATGAATTTGAAAAGATAATTGTAATAATTGATAAACCCTAACCCTATAGGTACATCATCAGTCAGTGCTGATGTCAAAACGTAAAGCTGGAGTAAATGTTGTTACGAAGAAAAAGTGCAGCTGGAAGTTTAAACTAGAATGGTCTTGGGTGACATCTGTGAAAAAAATTCAGGTGCTCAGGCATGAAAATGTGCCGCTCAAACACTATACTTTTTCACCCACACTGAAAAAAATTAGAGGGAACATTGCTCGCAATGGGAGACCCCAATAGTGGTCCCTGTCAAGGCCTATGGGTCCATCAGGTTCTGCGCTGACTACAAGTCCACCATCAACCTTGGCCTCCAGGCAAACCCCTATCCAGTCCCTGTGGTGCTGCACCTGTTCCATTCCTTGGGATGGGGTTGCACCTTTGCCAAACTGGACATGGTGCAGGCCTACCAGCAGCTCCCAGTGGATGATGATGCAGCAGCCGCTCATACCATCATCACCCACCCTGGGGCCTTCCATTGTCTCCGCCTCCAATTTGGCGTTTCAGTTGCCCCAGGGATCTTCCAGAACCTCATGGAGCAGCTGCTCCATGGGCTCCCTGGTGTCGTCCCCTACTTCAATGACGTCCTGATCGCTGCTGTCAGTCGCTCAGGGCTCATCGAAGTACTTCGGAAGGTTCTCGCCCGTTTTAGGGGCGCAGGTCTCAAATTAAAGCGCAGCAAATGCTCCTTTGCTGTGCCTAAGGTGGAGTTCCTGGGCTTCATGATTGACACCCATGGAATCCACCCTACCCCTTCTAAAGTTTCTGCCATCCGGAACGCCCCTGCGCTCACCTCCAAGGCAGAGCTGCAAGCGTTCCTTGGCCTTTTACATTTTTACACGCCTTTCTTGCCGCACAATGCATCACTAGCTGAGCCGCTGCATCGGTTGCTTGACCAATCTGCAGCCTGGTGCTGGGGCAGCCGTGAAGCACATGCATTCATGGCTGTCAAAGCCATGCTGACGTCAGAGGCAGTCTTAGTCCAATACAGTGACAAGATGCCACTGACGTTAGCATGTGACACCTCCCCTGTTGGTCTGGGGGCTGTTCTGAGCCACATCCTCCCTAATGGCTCAGAGGCCCCCGTGGTTTTTTATTCCTGGACACTCTCCTTGGCTGAGAGGAACTACAGTGAGATTAACAAGGAGCCTCTGGCTGCGGTATCCAGGATTAAAAAATTCCATGACTATTTTTATGGTCGGCACTTTACTCTCTACACTGACCACAAGCCTCTCCTTGGGCTTTTGGCTGGTGATAGGCTGACCCCTCCCATCCTGTCTCCCAGGATGACCTGCTGGACGGAGTTTCTTGCAGTGTACTCCTAAAAGCTGAGATACCATCCTGGCAAGCAGCTGGGGCACGTCGATGCCCTTAGACGTTGCACCCTTCCCTGCACTGACCCACAGCCAGTCCCTTGTCTCTCGGTCCTGTCCATTGCGGACCTGGATCTTCCTCTGTCAGCCTCTGATGTGGCAGCCCACTCTGAAGCTGACCCTGTCCCATCGTAGGTCATGGCATGGGTCCTGAGGGGCTGGCCTACAGGGGGTGTCTCTCAGGAGTTTTGCCCCTTTAAGACCTATCAGTTAGAGCTGTCCCTGCACTGTGGTTGCCTGTTGTGGGGCGACAGAGTTATCATTCCTCCCTCCCTCCGCCACCAGGTCCTCTCCTGTCTCCATCCGAACCACCCCAGGGTCACGGGCATGAAGGTGCACGCCCAGAGTTACGTCTGTTGGCCCACCCTGGATGATGAGATTGAGGGCTGGGTGGGGATGTGTGCCATGCCAAGTGTCCCATCCTGCTGTCCCCTCCACCTCCCCCTGGGAGTGGGAGATGCCCAGGGGGCCTTGGTCCTGTGTGCACCGCAATTTTGTGGGTCCCTTCCATGGCCAGATGTTCCTGGTGGTCATGGATGCGTACTCTCAGTGGGTGGAGTTGGTCCTCATGTCCTCCACCACAGCCGAGAGTACAGTGCAGGCCTTATGGCGCCTCTTTGCCACTAATGGCTTGCCGGACGTCTTAATGTCCGACAATGGCCCGCAATTCTCATCCACGACATTCCAGGAATTCCTGGCCGTGCAAGGGATCCACCATGTGCCAGTCTCCCCTTATCATCCGGCCAGTAATGGCAGGTGGAGAGGGTGGTCTGGTCGGCCAAGAAGGCTTTGGGCCGCATGGACCATGGCGACTGGCCAGCAAGGGTGGCTGCTTACTTTATGGCCCAGCACTTCACTCCTTGCCCCATCACATGGAAGAGCCCCACGGAGCTGCTGATGGGCCAGCGCCTGCGGACTACCCTGGATATATTCCACCTTCTCTACTCAGGGGATCAGCCTGGCAACCTGGGGGCCCCTTTCCGTTCCTTCTGGGTGGGAGACTTGGTCTGGACCAGGAGCTACTCTGGGAATCCTTGGTGGGTGCCTGCCACCATCACCGAAATAACTGGTCCCTGTTCCTACAGGGTCCACCTACCAGATGGCACAGAGTGGCGGCACCATGTGGACCAACTAAGGCGCCGCCACCCTCCAGAGGCCTCGACTCAATCTGACCCACAGAGGTCAGCCACCATCGCCCAGCAGCCACCCTGAGGCCCGCTGCCACTCGCAGGCTCCATTCCACATGAAGCCTTCCCCAAGTCAGGCCTCTCCTACCCAGTTACCGTTTCCCAGCAACCTGTTGCACCATCTCAAACAGACCTCGCATTTCCAAGTTCGCCCCATTTAGGCCTTCCACGACCAGGCCTTCCCAATCCCTTCACCACATACCAGCAAGTTTGTATTTCCCTGCCTGTTCGGGCACGCCCCCACCGCCCGGCCTATCTCTTCCTGGGATTCCATCCTCCAGACTAGGCCTTCGTGACGTCACCTGGAGCTCCACTCCCTCCAGGGAGTAGCTGCTACACGGACGTCTTACCTCTCCAGTGCCGCCTCCTGAACTGAGGCATTTGGGGCATGTCCACCGCCATCCTGCCCTCAAGGGTCTTCTCCTTGAGCAGGGTGCTCTACGAAAACATCTTCAAGTTCCTTCCAACCCTGTTATATTGTGTGGTATAAAATAGATACAAAATAAATGGATACTGTTGTTATTCTGTCATTCGTTAATTATAATATTCTGATCATCCAGAATCTATCTATCTGTCTGTCTGTCTGTCTGTCTGTCTGTCTTTCTACCTACCTACCTACCTACCTACCTACCTACCTACCTACCTACCTACCTATCTATCTATCTTTATATCTATCTATCTTTATATCTATCTATCTATCTATCTATCTATCTATCTATCTATCTATCTATCTATCTATCTATCTACCTACCTACCTACCTACCTACCTACCTACCTACCTATCTACCTATCTACCTATCTACCTATCTACCTACCTATCTATCTAAAGTGTTATGTCAAAGCATCTGGTGTGCCCAAATATGGGAGGGAGCATACTGCTTTGACATAACAATCATTTCCTCGGGTCAGCTGATAAGGGAGGAGAGCTTGTGACTTAGAGGCTAATACAACTGCCTAACATGTAATAACAGCCCAGGTTCGAATCCCAGTAATGGTATGGCTAGCTGATGTGAGCTAAATAGCTTGAAATAGATCTATACTAGTCACCCTTTATTTATTTATTTATTTATTTATTTATTTATTTATTTATTTATTTATTTATTTATTTATTTATTTATTTATTTATTTATTAGCACAAGTGTGTGTGTGTGTGTGTGTGTGTGTGCGTGTTAGCCTTTCGACTCACCCTAGGAGCCATCCAGGCAGAAAGCCATTTTTATGTTGCCTTTGTTACATTTGTGTTGCATTTGTGCTGATAAATAAATAAAGGGAGACTAGTATAGATCTATTGCAAGCTATTTAGCTCTCATCAGCTAGCCATACCCTTACTGGGAATTGAACCTGGGCTGTATTACATATCAGGCAGTTCTATTAGCCACTAAGCCACAGGTTCTCCTCCTTTATCAGCTAAGCCAGGGAAATATTGTGTCACAACCCCTGATATGCCCAAATATGGGAGGGACCATACTGCTTCCCTTTTCTGACTTTCGACTCATCCTAGGAGCCATCCAGGCAGAAAGCCGTTTTTTATGTTCCCTTTGTTACAAAAGGTTTCAAATTTCTCACTCAGCAACATAAATTTTCACTTAATTGTCATCGTACGTTGAGGACTACCTGTATCTTAAATTAGTTGTTTATGTAATAGGCCTAAAAATAATTCAAGAAAGTTGCACAATTCCAAAAATCTATTTTCATTCAGCTACAGTTAATTCTTACCTTTCCTTAAAATAATAACAAATCTTTTCTCTCTATAAAAGTCAACTACCACTCACAAAATCTCCAGAACCATAAAGCCTACAAACTTGAAATTTGGCACGTATGTTCCTCGGCTTCTAGGTGCTCGCTAAGAAAGGATTTTTCGAAATGACTATCAGATCATTCCCATTTTTATACAGTAATTAACACACTATGAGGCTAAGGTTTTCTACTCCACCTCCCCACCTGAAAAGAACTTTGTTACAACTGCCAGTTGGCTTTTATTAACATGTTCAGATGCTAAGGAGTTAGATATTCTTCTTCCCCTCCCCACCTGAAAATAACTCTGTTCCAACTGCCAGTTGCCTCAGATTCTGTTATCTCAGTTCAAACTGGCAGATGTTCCACTCCTTCACTCAGGAGCGGTCTGGGCTCCTTAAAGTACTAAACATCAGTACCTCACCAAAATGTCTATGCCTTCCACCTATGGAACTGCCAAACTCAAGGTGGAAGGAGAGATATTCCCTTATGTGTTTCTGATCACTGATCACCACTGAGCCAACTGATTGTGAATAGAATTTCTCTTGCATAGCCCAATCACATTAGAAGCACAGGTATCCAGTTAGTAGAGTAGACTTGTACATTTCCATGCAATTTTGATTATAAAATTTCTAAGTATAAATATTTAATAATAGGTATTGGAATGGAAAGAATGAGTGGATGAAACTTGAATATGTTCTTCTCTACTATATTGCTTTCAAATGCCTCTCTCTTGTATTGTCTTTCAAGTAGCTCCATTTATTTCTTCAAGGCATTTCTTTTAACAATTCAGCTGGGGAGAGAGTGTTCCTGAATGAGAAAGGAGAAGCAACAGGTGGATTTGACATTGCCAACCATCACTTTTCCAAACAGATCCTTTCAGAGAGTCAGAATTGGAAAGCTGGATCTAGACGCTCCAAAAGGGAAGGAATTGTGGATGAAGGAAGATGTGATTGTCTGGAATCCAGCTTTTAACCAGGTATCGAATTAGCGATCAGCGTGTTTCAAAATCTGATTTCTGGTTTTGTAAAATAAACAGTGGCACATTCTTTTCAAATGTGATTGATGTTCACTCATTTGATGAAAATATAATTCAATACAAATGGCATGTTTGCATAATTGGTTTGTACTTCAATTTGAAATCATAAGAGTGGCCATGTTTGAATACAATAGAATAGAATTTAGGAATGGAATAGAACAGAATAGAATTTAGGAATGGAATGGAATAGAATAGAATAGAATTCTTCATTGGACAATTGTGACTGGACACACAAGGAATTTGTCTTTTGTGCACGTGCTCTCAGTGTACATAAAAGAAAAGGTACATTAATCAAGAATCATAAGGTGCAACACTTAATGATAGTCATAGGATACAAATAAGCAATCAAATCATACTAGGGAACAATCAATATAAATCATAAGGGTACAAGCAACAAGGTTACAATCATAAGTGGAAGGAGATGGGTGATATGAATTATCAAAAGATTAATAGTAGTGTAAACTTAGTAAATAGTAAATAGTTTGACACTGTTGAGGGAATTATTTGTTTAGCAGAATGATGGTGTTCAGGAGAAAGCTGCGCTCGTGTCTAGCTGTCTTGGTGTGCAGTGCTCTATAGTTTTGAGGGTAGGAGTTGACACAATTTATTTCCAGGATGTGATGGGTCTGTAAATATTTTCACAGTCCTCTTTTGGACTTGTGCAGTGTACAGGTCCTCAATGGATGAAAGATTTGTAGTAATTGTTTTTTCTGCAGTTCTAATTATCCTCTGAAGTCTGTGTCTGTCTTGTTGGGTTGCAGAACCAAACCAGAAAGTTATAGAGGTGCAGATGACAGACTCAATAATGCATCTGTAGAACTGTATCAGCAACTCCATGGGTAATTTTAGCTTCCTGAGTTGGAGCAGAAAGAACATTCTATGTTGTGCTTTTTTGATGTTTTTGAGATTAGGTGTCCATTTTAGGTCTTGAGATATGGTAGAACCTAGAAACGTGAAGGTCTCTACTGTTGATACTGTGTTGTCTAGTATTGTAAGATGTGGCATTAGAGGAGGGTTTCTACTAAAGTCTACCACTATTGCTACGGTTTTGAGTGTCTTCAGTTCCAGATTGTTCCAGTCGCACCATAAGGCTAGTTGTTCAACTTTCCATCTGTCTGCTGATTCATCATTGTCACGAATGAAACCAATCACTGTTGTATCGTCTGTGAACTTCAGTAGCTTAACAGATGGCTCATTTGAGATGCAGTCATTGGTATAAAGAGAGAACAGAAGTGGAGAGAACATGGAGCACTATAATTTCTATATCTTTTTAAGTTGTTGATAAATTCCATATAATTCACATCCATAAAAGATTAGAAACTCTTTAAAATATCTCCAATTTCAAAATATTTTATCTTTATCATCAAGTTCCTCCACTTTCTCAATGCAATGACCCTTGTCTACCTGGATCCTGGAAGAAAGGGATTGAGGGGTATCAGTTCTGCTGCTATGATTGTGTTCCTTGCCCAGCAGGGAAGATTTCAAATCAAATTGGTAGGTTAGGCATTCTACCCATTTTTCATATATCCTTAAGCAAGCTTGGATGCATACAATGAATAGGATAACCTATCAATAATATGGAATGTCTAGAGGAAAAAATGTGCTTGATTTTTCCTTCAGATATAGATGATTGTTTTGAATGTTCAGAAGATCATTATCCAAATAAGGAAAGGAAAGAATGTATTCTAAAACCAATAGTCTTTCTAACCTTTCAAGAAACTTTAGGAACTGGTTTCATCGCAGCAGGTGTTTGTTGTTTCTTCTTGACTTCTTGGGTACTTGGAACTTTTATTAAGCAGAAAGATACACCTATTGTCAAAGCCAACAACCGGTCCCTCACCTACACCCTCCTAGTCTCTCTTCAGCTATGTTTCCTCTCCTGCTTCTTCTTTCTCAGTCAACCTGGCAAAGTGACCTTCTCCGACAATCAATGTTTGGCATCACTTTCTCAGTGGCTATTTCCAGTGTTATTGCAAAAACCATCACTGCAGTTTAGGCTTTCATGGCCACTAAACCAGGATCTCAGATGAGGAAATGGGTTGGAAAAAGATTGGCCTTTTGGATTGTCCTTTCCTGTTCTCTCTTCCAAGTATGGATTTGCATTCTTTGGTTGTTCACATATCCTCCGTTCCCTGAGTTGGACATGAATTCACAGGCCCAACAAATGATTTTACAATGCAATGAGGGTTCAGCTTTCTTCTTCTATTGTGTCTTGGGCTACATGGGTATCTTGGCCATTGCCAGCTTTATTGTGGCTTTCCCTGCCTGTAAATTACCCGACAGCTTAAACGAAGCCAAGTTCATCACCTTCAGCATATTGGCCTTTTGTAGTGTGTGGATCTCCTTCTTTCCAGCCTATCTGACCACAAAACGAAAAGCCATGGTAGCTGTGGAGGTCTTCTCCATCTTGGTGTCCAGTGCTGCATTACTGGGATGCATATTCCTACCAAAGTGCTACATCATTGTTTACCGTCCCGATCTCAACCACAGAGAGCAACTCATAAAGAGGAATTAGTACCCCATATAATCTTTCTTACTAGGAAAAATTGCTGACAAAAATGAGACCACGTGCTCTCTAAAAAAATATGTAGAAGTTTCATTTCTGCCAATAGAGGCTTTAGGTAGGATTATTGTGTGTAGCAAGGTTTATTATAGTTGCCTATTCCAAAACACCAAGTGTACTTTATTTTCTACATTTCCAAAGGCTCTTGAAAATTACTTTGTGTCCCTTTCAACACTATTTCAAAAGACTTTGACAAAATCGATTTGCCATGTGCTGTTGGGACTTTTCTGGCATTGACTCAAAGTGTGTCCAATATTTTACATACTACTATCATGATATATGCCTTTTATTTATAAACCACAATGTAAATATAGTCAAGATTGGAATATCATTTTGTAGACATGAATTTAACCCAGCATCATGGTTTCTGAATGCTATACATTGCACTTTGTTTTTTAAAAGTGTTGTCTTAGATCATTACCATTCATTTTTAATCTGCAAATACAGCTCCACTGTAATTGATTATCATATTTTAACAATATAGAAAACTAATGTATTGAAATAAAATATATTCTCGCTTCTGCCTCATTCTTTTTTCAAAGTGTATACTGCCCAGCAACTATAATAAAGAGGGACATTATTTGTGTAGGAGAAGACTGGTAGAGCCAGGGGGAAGAATGAAAAAGGGATCAGTTTGAGAACTATCATACCCCCAAGTGCAACCCCCCTTGAATGCTATTAACCATTGTTTAATTCTAACCATACTAGCTGATAACCTGGCATAGCCTGGGTGTGCATTTATCCCAATTCCCAAGAGAAAGCCCCCTTCTGAAGTAGTGCCCAGCCGTTACCATGGTAACTCCACTATGCTGTACTATAGAAGCCATTTTAAGGCACAACAGGCTGTATCTTAACAGAACTTGAATCCAAAATGCACTCTATCCCCAAATGCACACTATCACTGCACACTATCACTGTCAAAAGTACTATGACTTGATACTATAGATGTAATTCAGTCCTTTTCATTTCAGCAGCCCAGGCATTCCAGAGTTATGCTGGAACACACAGAGACATGGACATATCCCAAGGGGTGTTAGGGGTGTCTTACCCCCATAGTACTTGTTTCCAGAGAGTAAGTGATCTGTGTACCAAGTTTTGGTTGAAATTGCTCAAAGCATATGTGTGCATATGCGGCAGAAACCCAAAGCTCCTGGCCAGCAGGAGATGTGCATGCATGTGCAGTGCAGCTGAGCTGCAGTGATGGATCGGAAGGCTCCACATACGTGCCATAGGTTCACCATCATGGCTATAGGGCAAGGATACAACTTTGGAGAATGTTGGTTGGATCACCTCCAGTTCACAAGAAAAACCTTCCTTGAAGTAGAAGACCAAGGAATGGTGTTTTTGGAAGCACACAAAGTGTATGTTGTGCTGATTTCTCTTGATGATACATGGGACAAGTTGGTATGAATTGAAATTTAAGGAACTTCCTTGTATGAAACATTATGACATATCAAGTAAATACTTTTTATCTTAGATACAGAAGTGGGATCCCACCGGTTAAACAACCAGTTCATTGAGCATGTGCGTCACAATTTGCAGAGAAATCACCTTCTGCATTACGGCTGCGGAGGCAAACAGAATGCCATTCATGTCACTCTGCCGTGCCTGTCAGCTACGGTTCAGAAAAGGGAATATACATTAGTATAGTTCAGGGGCAGCTGAAAATTGGAGTGAACCAGTTCTCCCAAACCTGTCCGAACTGGTAGAATCCCACCCCTGCTTGAGCCACTTCCCTCAAAATTTCTGATATGACTAAAAGTGTTTTAGCAGAAAAGTAAACTTTATATATAATGTAAGCCACTCTGCCTTTCAACTATTTCTAGATGTGAGATATGAAACAATACACTTTAGATTTTGTTAAAGCTTTTACCATAGGATCTAAATTTAGTGCAATAAGTCTTTTGAATATTTTTAGTGAGCTCAAGGAGGTTTTTTTAAAGGTGTGCATTGTTACTCCTAATAAAGCATGCATTCTTTTTGTTGTTAGTTGTGAAGTAATGTCTGATGCATTGCAATCCCATGGGCAGGCCTTCCTGTCCTCTACCGTCCTCTGGAGTCTATTTAAGCTCATGCCTACTGCTTCAGTGACTCAATCCATCCACCTCATTCTCTGTCATCCCTTTCTTCTTTTGCCCTCCATCTTTCCCAGCATTAGACTCTTGTCAAGTTAGTCCAGGGAGTCCTTCCTTCTCATTAGGTGACCAAAGTATTTGAGTTATATCTTCAGGATCTGGCCTATTAAAGAGCACTCAGTGTTGATCTCCTCTAGGACTGACCAGTTTGATCACCTTGCAGTCCATAGGACTCACAGGAATCTTCTCGAGCACCATAGTTCAAAGACAATTCTTTGGCGCTCAACTGTTCTTATTAATTAATATTAATATAATATTAAAATTTCTTTTTATTCCTTTAAAACATATATAAAATAAATGATTTCCTCCTGGTGGATCTATTCATATTTTATTTTGTGAAATAATGGTAGAAAATAAATGTTTCATTGAACTCTTTCAACAACCAAGCATATATTTTATTGCAAATCTCTCTTATATTACATTAATTGGAATTTTGTCATTAAAAAATAGTTAAACCATTGGCCAATTATTATCTCATCAAAACAAAATAATTATCTCCTACAGGATTCACCATGTTTTCTTGGCTGGCCAAAACATGAAAGGCTGCACAGGAGGGAATGATATTCAGAAATAGTCAAGGCATTAGCTTGGATAAAAAGATAACACTTGAACCACAGAAGGTTTGGCACAAGGGTAATAATGGCTCTGTCAGACACATTGCTTCAGGTTTCTAACCACTGTTCTCTTCTTCCAGAATATCTGTTCAAATCCTAATGCTATTCAAGATACCACTTTGCGCTCACATCGATCTTCAAATAGAAAACAATACATCTTCTCATTAAGTGCATTCTCAGATATAAACCTTGGATTAATCTTTAGATGAAGTATTGAATTACGTGTGCTTCCTGATTGGTAGGATAGAACGCAAACCACTGTCACAACAACAAAAGCATGAAGATGTTTCTTGTGATGTTTTTGGTACCCAAAATAGTTACTCTGAGCTGCCCTGCAAGTGATGCTTTCCTTGTCCCACATGAGTGGTATCAGCCAGGTGACTTCATTGTTGGTGGGATTACATCTCACATGGGTTACCACTTTTTTGAATTTAAATTTAGAGAAAATCCTTCTAAAAAATCTTATGACACACCAATGTAAGATTTTTTCCCTCTTATCTAATGTTACCTAGATTTTCAAAAATACTTTATCTGGCTAAACAGTTTTTAATATTTTTCTCTCTTTCTTTCTTTCTTTCTTTCTTCCTTCCTTCCTTCCTTCCTTCCTTCCTTCCTTCCTTCCTTCCTTCCTTCCTTTCCTTCTTTCAAATGTACCAAGTTATGAAATACGAAATAGCCTTCTTTACATCATTTTAGAGTCTTTCACCTGATATGAACAACATTTCAGATCAAGAAGTCTCTATTTGAACATTTACTGAGGGAAAGATAATTTTTAGAAAGATTTGGCATTATCTCTCATCACAAAACATACACATAGAGAGACATTATTTTTTACAGAGGCATGATTGAGAGCTTTTTCACAAAGTGCATCACTGTTTGGTTTAGTGGCAGCAGTGCCTCTGATAGAAAGTCCATACAGAGAGTGCTAAGGACAGCCAAGATGTTTATAACAATCTCATTTCCTGTTGTTCAGGATACTGTTTATAAAATCTATGTGCTTAGTGCTCAACTGTTTTCTTCTCCATGTACATGTATATGTTCAAAGTAGACTGTACTGTTTCCCTAGGTCATTTATTATATGTGGATATAGACATAATTTTGTATTTATTTTCTGAAAAAATTGTAGCATATATAGTACTGGCAAAAAAGTTACTACTTGCATTTGTTGTAGTATATATTTGTTGGAAGTCATGGAAAGGTGGTGTAAATTAAATTTGAACTCTGTAAAGATTACCAATAAAGGAGAATATTTTAGTTCAGGATGGAAATGAGAGTGTCCTTAGTGCTCTCTGACATGTGTTCTTTTCTTGCAGACATTATTCAAACTAGATAACATCCACAGTGCCAGGCATTGATGATGTTACCTATTTTGGGCAATGAAATGTCTTCAACAAAGCCACCACGCTCAGAGAGCATCAAGGATCCTCTGTAGAAATTATTAAGAACATTGGAAAATGTGATTATCTTTTTACTACTATCAGAAAAAGAATTGTTTATCATTCATACAGAAATGATGCCACTTTCTGAGAATTGTCAATTTTCTCCTTCAACTGGGGTATTTAAATTTTTGCAGTATATTGCTCAAATTCCATCAACATGTCCTCGCCTTGGCTTTTGCTGTGAAGGAGATCAACGAGGACTCCCGGATCTTACCTAATGTAACTCTTGGATTCCACATCTATGACAGTTACTCCAATTCAAGGATGACCTATCGCACCACTCTGGACCTACTTTTCAAATCCCAGGAATTTGTCCCCAACTACATGTGTGATAAGGAGAAGAATCTCATGGCTATCATTGGGGGACTGGATTTTGTCACATCCTCTTCTATTGCTGAAATTGCAGAATTCTTCAAAATTCCACAAGTAAGTTGGGAAAGTATATTATATTCTTTTTTATTAATTAAGGATTGTTAAAGATTAAAGGGGACAACAGAGAAGGAGGTGGCTGGATGGAGCCACTGAAGCATGAACTTAAATGGACTCCAGAGGATGGTAGAGGACAGGAAGGCCTGGACGAACCTTTTTTATGGGGTCACAATGTGTCGGACACAACCTCGCAACTAACTAACAACAACAAAGATGAAGCTTAGATGTATATTAAGATGTTCTCCCTGAGTTAAGGTCTGTGAGTTAGCATAATTTTGAAACTACAATGCCAAATACAAGAAGTGAGTATCCAAAGATACTCCATCCCTAATGGAACATAATGTTCTTTGTTTCTGTCAAAATAATCAATCAATTATATTTGTTTGAAACAATTCCAATAAGTTCATTTCCATATTAATACCTATAAGAATTTCAGGAAAACAATTCATTACCTGTATATATTTTATATGAAAACTAGATCTGGACAATTTGATCTTACAACTCAAGAAAACATTACTTTACTTCCTTGCAGCTCACATATGGCTCATTACCCCAAAAGGAATTTGAGACCAGTAAGCTATCTTCAGTTTATTTCATGGTTCCCAAAGAGGACCATCAGTACATTGGGATCATCCAACTATTTCACCATTTCAGGTGGACGTGGATTGGGATATTTACTGTTGATAACAATGATGGAGAAAATTTCTTACAGAAAATGCTGCCCTTACTTTCAGAGAACAGAATCTGCTCAGCATTCGTAGAAATGCTTGCACCACTGATCCACTTTGAAGACTATACAGAAGTATATCTAAGAATCTCTAGTATTACCATAACTTGGATAAATAGCAAAGCCAATGCGTTTCTCGTCTATGGAGAATCAGTGCCAATTATATGGCTGACAGTTGTCACATTTTGGTCCGATCCTGAAAGCAAGGGAATTGCATTATATAAAAGGGTATGGATCACGACTGCACAGATTGATTTCGTATTATCAGGATTTCAAATCCAATGGGGTCTCCAGATGTTCCATGGGGCTATTTCCTTCACCATTCATTCAAGACCAGTTGTAGGTTTCAGGGAATTTCTTCAGACCATTAATCCTCTTTCGGTCCCCAGAGATGGGTTTCTACAGGAGGTTTGGGAACAAGCATTTGAATGTTCATTTCCAAAACCAGAGTTACAAGAAATGCCAAGTAGGAAATGCACTGGAGAGATGAAGCTGGAAGATCTTCCTAGTCCTGCCTTTGAAATGGAGATGACTGGCCAAAGCTACAGCATCTACAATGCTGTTTATTCTGTGGCTCATGCTTTGCAGGTTCTGTACACATTGCATTCCAATAGAAAAAAACCTATGATGGATAAAAATCCTAAACGTCCACATCTCCAGCCTTTGCAGGTATTCCCTTTGCTTTGGACACTTCTTTTATTTCAATAAGCAGTTTGTCATAGAATTATGTTTTGTTCCCATTGTGGAAACTCTTAATATTTTTTGCATGTGGAATCAGCATGAAAAAACAACCTAGAAATAAGGAGGAATTTCCTGATAGTGAGAACAGTTAACAATTACTGTATTTTTCAGAATATAAGACACACTCCCCACCAAAATGGGTAAAAATTGGGGTGTGTCTTATACAATGAATGTTGCGGAAGCCCTGCCCACCTGCTGGCCCCACCTTTTGTTCATTTTCTGCCTTTGCACATCATGTTTTGGCCTCCACACGTTCTATTTTAGACCTGTTGCAGAGTACGGGGTTCACCGCAGCTCATTGCCACCTCCATGCGCTGCATTTTTTCCTGATGGTGAGAACAATTAACAATTAATTGGTGGAACAGCTTGCCTTCATGAGTTTTGAATGCTTCAACACTGGAGATTTTTTACAAAGAGAAGGATAGCCATTTATCTGAATTAGCATAGAGTCTCTTCCTTGAGCAAAGTATTGGATTAGAAAACGTGCATGTCCCTTCTGGCCCTGATACGCATTTCTGTATTAAATAGAAACAGAAAAATGGTTTCTCTTGTTATTCTAATCAGTGAGAAGCTACCGTATGAATTATGGTTTATACGTCACTGTTAGCTATTTAGTAAATTACCAGACATTGTACAATAAGAGATAATTGGAACGTTAGTTTAGATTACTCTTCATTGCCACCTCCAAAAATAATCAATTGTCCAAGAACTTTGTACATGGCTTATGAACCCTCCATGGGGAACAAGCTGAATTTTCTGTCTCTTTTAAAGTGGTCCTTCTTAGATGTGGCATCCATAGTATGAAACATGAAGCATGTTTGCAATAATCACTATCTTGCATCTGTCTAAGGAGGAATGCTTGACTCACGAATTCTAAACTTTGACAAAAGGACATAAGTCAGACTTCAGACTGTCAAAGCACTTTCTATCAATGAGGAAAGATTAGATATGATATAGGTGAAAGTAGTTGTTTAAATAGTGAATCTAAATAATAATTTAAAAAATGCCAAATTTCCAAAATCCTTTTTTCATTCTGCTTCAGTTAATTCCTATTTTTCCTTATATTGATAACAAATAAAATATATAGTGTAGGAATGTACATTAGCAACAATATTGATTATCAAATTTCAAAGCTTAATAATATTGTAAGAATGGGAAGAATGAGTGAATGAAACTTGGATATGATTTTTCTTCTCTATTATACTGCTTTTCTTTCCCTCTCTCTTCTATCCTCTTTCAATTAGCTCCATTCACATCTTCAAGGCATTTCTTTTAACAATTCAGCCGGGGAGAGAGTGTTCCTAAATGAGAAAGGGGAAGCAAGAGGTGGTTTCGACATCATCAACTTGATCACTTTTCCAAACAGATCCTTTCAGAGAGTGAGACTTGGAGAGATGGATCTAGAGGCTCCAAAAGGAAAGGAATTATTCATTGATGAAGATCTAATTGTCTGGCACCCAGCTTTTAACCAGGTATTGAATTAGTGATTCCACCTTAATCCATCACTATCCGTGCCTTAACCCATTATTATCCCATGTTGAAGTGTCTTAACAAATCTAATTTCTATTTTTTTAAAATAATGTCATATTCTTTCAAATGTTGTGGATGAGATTTCTCAAATTGACAAATATGATATTACAATATAAAAGCCAGGATTGCATATTTTGTGGCCATATCCACCAAAATCACAAGAGTGGCCATGTTTCCATGAGATTTTCACCATGTAATAATTATTTATTTACTCTTCTCTTCAGACAGGAGTTTTGTACCTCAAATTCAGTATCCCTTTGGGAAGTCAATAATCATGTTACTCCATTAAGGAGAAAATTCAGAAACTGTCTTTAAAATTCTCCTTTTCAAAATATTTTCATGTTTATCATTAGGTTCTTCCATTATCTCGATGCAATGACCCTTGTTTTCCTGGATCCTGGAAGAAAGGAAATGAGGGGAAAG
>NW_028261384.1:136291311-136316311 GCF_051295495.1 Thamnophis sirtalis | reverse complement strand
CAGCATCCATCGTAGTTGACCTCATCATGGCCACCTCCAGCCATTGGAATTCAAATCAAGGACAATTAGAAAAGACATTCCATTTATTGGCGGCACAAAATCGATGTGAATTCTGGACCAGGGGTTTTGGTGTTTCACAGTCCTGTGGTTGCGCTGAAGGAGGTGCCAGTCTCAATTCCTGGCATGCTTGGCACAATGCTACCCATTCTCTATCTATATTCGGCCACCACAGATAGCTATGAGCCAACACCTTCATTCTTACAATCCTGGGGTGGCCTTCATGTAGCCTCTCTAGCAGTGATTTCCTTAGGCTTGAGGGTATCACTACCCAGTTCCCCCACAACAGGCAGCACTTTTGCACAGAAAATTCATACTGCCTCGCAGGGAATGGCTTAAACTCTATACTTCCTATCTCTTTAGGCAATTAGTCCCAGCAGTGGCTTATGATCTTTTACTAAATCAAATTTCCTTCCATAAGCATATTCATGGAATCTCTTAATACTGACAACTGCAGCTAATGCCTTTTTATCAAGTTGGCTATAGTTCCTCCCAGCTGATGATAATGTCCTGGAAAAGAACACTATTGGAGCTTCCTGATTGACTGGAAGGTGTTGACTTAAAACTCTCCCAACTCCAAATGGAGATGCATCGCATGTCAGGACTAATGGCAGGCATTCATTATATTGGACTAGGACACTGTCCGAGGAAATCAATTTTTTCACCCCCATAAATGTGGCCACATCTCTGCATCCCCAAACCCACGGCACCTTTTTTCTTAATAGCCAGTGTAGTGGTTCTGCCACAGATGCCTGCTGTCACAAAAACACACTATAGAAATTGAGGAGTCCCAAGAAGGCCTGGAGATCCATCTTATTCTTTGGTGTTGGTACAGAATGTATTGCTTGTACTTTCTCTTTGGTAGAGAGCAATCTGGATGCATCAACCAAGTAACCCAGAAACTTTACTTGATTTACTGCTACTTTACGCTTTTCTTCCTTTACCTTTAGCCCAGCCTCTTGGTATCTTTGTAACACTAGTCGTAGTAATTCAAATAGTTCAGGTTTATTGGCAGTGGATATGAGCACATCATTGAAGCATGGGACAACACCAGGGATGCTGTGTAACAACTGTTCCATCAGGCTTTGGAACAAGCCTGGGTCCAACCTTACCCCAAACTGTAGGCGATGACAGCGGAATGCCCCCCCCCCCCCAATGCTTTATAATAGTTTGGGCTTCTGCAGTGGCATCATCCATGGGGAGCTGTTGGTAAGCTTGGGCCAGATCTAACTTTGTGAATATCTTGCTCCCCCCCCCTCCCCAGCGAATGTAACAAGTGCTGCACTACTGGTAATGGATATGCGTTTTGTTGAAGAGCCTTATTCAGAGTACATTTATAATCAGCACAAATCCGGAGTGACCCATCTTGTTTCACTAGTGTCACAAAAGGGGTTTCTCACTTGGTGTGGTCCACTTGTTCCTGTATGTTTTGTTGAATCAATTTATCCAGTTGTTCACCAACCTTGGGTTTTAATGCAAATGGCACCCTTCTTGGTTTCATTCTTATTGGTGCCATTTTAGGGTCCAAGCTGAAGGATATCGGGGTACCCCTATTTTCTCCCAACTTCCCATCAAACCCATCAGTGAACTGTTTACTAAACTCTCTGATGGTCTCCCCAATTTTGTGAATCCCAGTAATGTCTAACCCCTAAGCCACAAACCAATCCAGTCCCAGGAGGTTAGGCAGTGAGCCTTCTATGACAATCAATTTAGGTGGCCCAGAGAAATCTTTATATTCTATATGGAACATTCCACTTCCTTTGATGGGGATGTTATTTCCCTGACAATCTCTTAAACGGATATGGCTTCACGTAAGCTTCCGCTCGGCTCTATATGGCAACAATCTTTGTAGGGTCTGCCAGTATGCAATTGTTGTTGCCCACCTGTATCCATTTCCATCTGGCAGGGAGATCCTGCAATACAGATGGTAATGTAAATTTTACTACTTCCCGGAATCCCGGTTTGATTGCTCACCCTCCCTAAATGATGGGTGTACATATTAATAGTAAAACACTCATCCTCTGGGATTCTCAATCTTGACGGGCCCTGCTTTCCCCCAACATTACGACTTAGAGTCTATCCTGTTGGGGTGGCAGGCAATGCAGCACGGTAAACTTCACTAGATGACCCTCCTTCCCACACCACCTGCAAATAGCATTCTTATGGCGACACATAGTTTTTGGGTGGTTTCCACCACAACCTATGCATGAGGAGGACAGCCTCCGATCCTCGGTCACTCTGTGATCCTTGTTGGTCGCCTTCAACAAACGGATGTCAGTGTGATTATCTTCCTCATCTTCAGTGTCCCCCTGCAATTCTACCTCTCCCCGATGGACAGTTGCCCCCCCCCCTTCTAGCCATCTGTGGGCTTCCTGACTTCTGTATTACTTCATTCGATCTATTTGATTATTCAGCGGTTTTCGCCTCCTCTACTGCTGTTTGTAATGTTAATGTTGGTTTTGCCAGTAATCTTCTCTTTAACCAAAGATCCCGAACCCCACAGACCAATCTGTCTCAAAGGATTCCATCTAAATTGCTAAATATGAAGTAAATAGCTGCCTTCTTGAGGGCCGCCATATAACAGCTAATAGACTCATCCTCCACCTGATCCCTATGGTAAAAAAGCATGTCTTCTAGCAATGCAAGATGGTCGGACTGCATAATGTTCCTGCAGTTAACCCAATAATATGCCCTAAGGAACTGTCTGAAGGGGTTGGGGCACAATGAGGGCCCTTGCCATCTCAAACACTTCTTTTCCACAAATGCTCAAAAAAGGGCTCATTTGCGATGATCTGTGATATTTGTATAGTCATTAGCTTCTAATGTATAGTCAAAAAGGATTAAGTAAAAATCCAACAACTGTGTTTCAGGATCAAGTGGTGCAAACTGTGATAGGGTAAGTCATTATCTTTCCAAAACAAAACAGTTGTCACTCACACATGCCTCTTAATCTCTGCAGTCTCCCAATTAGCAATTCTCAGTATTAGCTCCGAGCCCAGAAATCCCTCCTTCATCACCAAATGCAATGTTGTGGGTGGGGAACAGATGAGGAGCCACATTCCAACAATACAAGATAAGAGCCTACTATAAACCAACATCCAGTTTCTGGCCAACAGCTCTTTTTTAAAGGAAGCTCTCAGCCAATTAATCAATAACTTTAAAATACATCCTGTACTTGCACGATAGTAGGAAAAGCCTCTGATTGTGCCTTCATGGACATAACACTAACAATCAAGTAATGGAATAGCTTGCCCTCAGAAGATGGAGGTGCTTCATCACTGGAAGCTTTGAAAAGGAGAGTGAACAACTATTTGTTTGGTATAGGATCTCCTGCTTGTGCGGGCGTGAGGGAGTTGGACAAGAAGACCTTTCCAACTCTATTATTTCATGTTCTTTGTACTCTCCTTTCTGTCTCATCCTTTACTCAAAATGTATGCTGACTATAATAAATAGTAAACCATAATAAAGAGCGACTTGATTTGGCTTCCAATTAGAACTCTGGCATTTTTCAAGAAAATAAAATCCGATAGAGGAGGGGTATCAATCTCGATGTCATTGAGGGCCACATCAAGGTGGTGTTTGACCTTGGGGGGATGGGATGGGTGTAGCCAACATGGCAAACTCAACATGGATGTATGTCGGGGCACCTGTGGTGAACTGGTGGGGCATGGTTTCCCATGCTGCCCACATCCCATGGATGGGAATTCCCTTGTTTATTCAGCCCAGTTTCTCGCATAGCATGAACTAATTCCAGTCCATGGACCAGGTGTTGGTGACCCCTGCTTTAGGTAATGTTAAAGTGTTTGCAATAGAATGCATAAAACTTCAGTGCAGGGAACCTTTTGAAGATTTTTCATGACCTAAAGGTAATGTTTGAAGTTCTACATTTTTACTCCTTGAAAAAAATTACGTAAATAAATGACTGATACCTAGTGGATCTTGTGATGACCCGGGGCATGGCACAGAGGCAACATAGGCAACTGGCAGTTCAAAGGGCCGCTTTGTTGCTCTAAATTTCCCCAAACACTTCCACATTCCTGATAGATCCCAGAGCAAAGTGACCCCCCCTGTCTCTGTCTCTGTTTGTCTCTGTCTGTCTCTCTCATCCCAATCCTGAAAGACCCTGGCCTGAGTGTAGACTGCCTCTCCCCATTTTCCTTGGAAGTCAACTAAGTTGGACCCCTGATTTCTGTTGGCTCCAGTTCTGACTCAACTTCCTCCACAGAGTCAGGCACCAATGGGAGCATGAACAGATCTGTTCATATTTTCTTTTGTGAAAAATTGTAGATTCAAAAAACACTGTCAACAGTTTCAACAACTAGGCATATATTTTATTGCAAACCTCCCTTATATGATTTCATTGGCATTTGCTCATATAAAAAAATAGTTGAACCAGTAGCCAATTATTATTTCATCAAAACAAAATAATTATCTCCTACAGGATCCACCATATTTTCTTAGCTAGCCAAAACACCAAAGGATGCACAGAAAGGAATGATATTCCATAACAGTCAAAGTATCCGCTTGGATATAAAGAAACATTTGAACCCCAGGACTCATTGCTTCAAGTTTCTACCCTCTGTCCTCTTCTGCCAGAGTATCTGTTCAATTACAGGTGGAATTCAGGATACAACTTTGTGCTTATACAGATCTTCAAATAGAAAAGAATAATTTTTCTCATGAGGTGCATTATCAGATATAACCCTTGGATCAATCTTTAGATGAAGTACCAAACTCTAGGTACTTTCTGATCAGGAGGATTGAAGGGAAAACATTTTCACAATAACAAAAGCATGAAGATGTTTCTTGTGATGTTTTTGGTGTACAAAGTAATGACTCTGAAATGCCCTGCAAGTGATTCTTTCCTAGTTCCACATGAGTGGTACCAGCCTGGAGACCTCATCATTGGTGGGGTGGCATCTCACTTCACTTACCACCTTTATGGAATTAAATTTAATGAAAACCCTTCTAAGAAACCTTATGACATACCAGTGTAAGATTTTTTCTCTCTCTATCTAATCTTACCCAGATTTTCAAAAATCCTTTATATGACTAAAATGATGTTTGCCCATAAATGCAGGATTTTTAATATCATCTATGCCTTCTGTTTCCTTCAATTGTATCTGGTTAAGAAAGGAGAAATAACCTACTTTACATTATCTTAAAGTATTTCACATGAAATGTATAAAAGTTCAGATCAAGAAATCTCTAAGTGAAGATTTACTGGGATAAAAATAATTTTTAGAAAGATTTGGAATTCTCTCTCTTCACAAATTATACATTTGGTAAATAAGCGATACCTCCTGAATCTGTTCATAAACTGTTTTTTTAAATGAGATAGAAAATATAGTATTTAGAAAAAAGTGACCACTTACATTATTGCCAAACATATTTCTTGGAAGTCAGGGAAATTCTGTGTCAAATAAAATTGAGCTACGTAGAAATTACCAATATAAGAGATTATTTTAGTTCAAGGTGGAAACAAGGGGTCTTTCTCACATTGATTGCTTTTGTGAGACATTTCATCAGTCAAAATAGATAACATCATCAGTGCTGGGTTGTGATGATGTTACCTACATTACTTTGGGTAATGAAATGTCTGCAAGAAAACAACCAAGCTCAGAGAACAATCAAGCCCCTCTGTAGAAATTTTAGAAAGACTAAAAAGGTGTACTTTCTGTGCAGAATGATTTCCAGAGCTTGGGGTATGAACTTAGTAATATAGGCTGTAGGCTTATCTTTTCAGTGGTTATACCAGTATATAAGGAACAAAAAGGGAAGGGCCAGCGTGTATCAGAGTTTATGTGTGGCTAAAGGAGTGGTGTAAAAGGGAAGGTTTTGGTTTTATTGGTCATGATGCCTGCACCTAGTCCAATGAAAAACTGCACAAAAGAGATGTTTTGCACCCATCCAAGAAAGGGACTGAGTTATTTGGAATTAAATTCATAGGTTTTCTGGATAAACATTTAAACTGAAAACCGGGGACAGAGAATTAATTGATACAGAATATTTCTGTCCCCAGCAATCAAAAATTAATAGGGTTATGAGTGCATGTAACATAGATGTTTGTGTGAGTAAGATTATCAGTCCTGCTCTCAAACATAACCAAGCATTTAATAGTGACAGCTGTACCATCTGCACAAATCATACAAGGGGCACTTAGGGATAACCCAGGTTATGTAGACAGTAAACACAGGGTCAATCAAAATGGACTCAAATGTCTATACACCAATGCACAGAATATGAGTAATAAACAGAGTGAATTATAAATTCAAGTAAATGAGGGCAGATATGATATTGTTACCATTACAGAAACTTGGTGGTATGAAATTCACAATTGTAACATACAGCTAGATGGATTTAAATTATTAAAAAGAAATAGACCAAATAAAAGAGGAGGTGGAGTTTCACTATATATAAGAAATAACTACATCTCTACAGAAATAGAACACAACAATGATGAGAACTATCTTGAATGCATTTGGGTCAACATTAAAGTGGGGGGAAACGACATTGCCATAGGTCTACACTACAGGCCTAACAAACCTAGCGGACAACTTTGTTTCCCAAAAGGTAGAGAAGGGAACAAGGGGATCGGCCATATTGGACTTAATTCTCACTAACAGAGAGGAAATGATAGAAGGTGTTGAAGCTACAGGAACCTTGGGGGAAGTGATAATGCAATACTGCAATTCAATGTTATGCAAACACAATTAGTACAGCAACGACAAACTAGAGTATTGGACTTTAAGAGAGCTAATTTCAATAAATTTAGAAAGAGCTTGGGAAGAATTCCATGGGTGAGAATCCTCAAGGGGAAAACAACTCAAGAAGCTTGGGAAATTTTGAAGAATGAGATTATAAAAGCCCAGTCTAGAAGAATACCAATGAAGAAGAAAAATAACAGCTCCCTAAAGAAACCAGCATAGCTCTCTGACAAATTGAAAGACAAAAAGGATAAATATAAAAAGTGGAAAGAGGAGGACATAATTAAGGCAGAATATCAACCTACCAAAAACAACACAACAAAGATCAGATTAGGAACAGAAGTTGAAATAGGGAAGAAAATGGTAAATCAGCACCTGTCTACCCTAGACAAGTTAAAATCACCAGGAGGGGATGGATTACACTCCAGGGTTCTGAAGGAACTGGCAGATGAGATCTCAGAACCACTGAATTATATCTTTCAGAGATCCTGGAGCACCAGAAAACTGACAGAGGACTGGAAAAGAGCTGATGTGGTTCCCATCTTCAAAAAAGGGAAAAAATAGATCCAGGAAACTATAGACCTATCAGCCCAACCTCAATACCAGGGAAGATTCTGGAAAAGATAATCAAGCAATGAATTAGCGAATACCTAGAAGTAAACAAAGTAATCGCCAAAAGCCAACATGGGTTTGTCAAAAACAGATCATGTCAGACTAATCTTATTGCATTCTTCGACAAAGTGACAAAATTAGTGGACCAGAGCAATGCCATCGGTATAATTTACTTGGACTTCAGAAAGGCATTTGATAAAGTAGACCATAACCTACTTCTAGATAAAGTACAAAAATGTGGGCTAGACAGCATCACCACCAGATGGATTCATAACTGGCTGACCAATCGCACTCAACGTGTAGTCCTCAATGGAACTGCATTTGCATGGAGGGAGGTATGCAGTGGAGTACCCCAAGGCTCTGTTTTGGGCCCAGTACTCTTCAACATCTTCATCAATGACCTAGATGAGAGGATAAATGGGGAACTCATCAAATTTGAAGATGACACCAAGTTGACAGGAATAGCCAACACTCCAGAAGATAGGCTTAAGATACAGAAGGATCTTGACAAATTTGAACATTGGGCACTATCTAATAAAATGAAATTCAATGGTGAAAAAAGTAAGGTTCTACATTGAGGCAAGAAAACCAAAATGCACAGGTATAGCAGAGGTGGTACCTTGCTCAATAGTAATAACTGTGAGAGGGATCCTGGAATCAGATTTTCAGATTAGTAAAGAGGGACACCTTTGACCTGGGGGGGGGTTGATTAAAAATTTTATACGGAGCAACCAAAATTTTCATATAACGCAAAAATAGTAATTGTAATTTTTTTTTATTTCAACATAGAAAAGCAAGAAAAACAAATTGCACAGGTACAGTATAGGTAGTACCTTGCTCGATAGTGAACTGTGAGAGGGATATTGGAATCCTAGTGGGCAACCATTTAAATATGAGCAATGTGCAGCAGCTACCAAAAAAGTCAACACAGTTCTTGGCTGCATAAACAGAGGGATAGAATCAAGATCACGTGAAGTGTTAATACCACTTCATAATGCCTTGGTAAGGCCACACTTGGAATACTGCATTCAATTTTGGTCACCATGTTGTAAAGAAGATGTGGAGAATCTAGAAAGAGTACAGAGAAGAGCAACAAACATGATTAGGGGAGTGGAGGCTAAAACATATGAGGAATGGTTGCAGGAACTGGGTATGTCTAGTTTAATGAAAAGAAGGACTAGTGGAGACGTGATAGCAGTGTTCCAGTATCTCAGGGGTTGCCACAAAGAAGAGGAAGTCAAACTTTTCTCCAAAGCACCTGAGGGAAGAAGAAGCAGCAATGGGTGGAAACTAATCAAGGAGAGAAGCAAGTTAGAACTGAGGAGAAATTTCCTGACAGTTGGAACAATTAATCAGTGGAACAGCTTGCCTCCAGAAGTTGTGAATGCCCCTGGAAGTCTTTAAGAAGATATTGGATAAACCATTTGTCTGAAGTGGTGTAGGATATCTTGCCTAGGCAGGGGATTGGACTAGAAGACCTCCAAGGTCCCTTCCAACTCTGCTATTGTATTGTATTTTAATATTTTCTTTCTATTACTGTCATAGAAAGAAATCTTTGTTATTTATACAGAAATGTTGTTATGAGAATTGTCAATTTTCTCTTTCAAGTGTGGTATTTAAATTTTTGCAGTATATTCACCAAATTTCATCAACATATCCTTGCGTTGGCTTTTGCTGTGAATGAGATCAATGAAGACTCACAGATCTTACCTAACATTACTCTTGGGTTCCACATCTGTGACAGTTACTACAATGCAAGGATGACCTATCGCACCACTCTGGACCTGCTTTTCAAATCCCAGGAATTTGTCCCTAACTACAAGTGTGACAGCCAGAAAAATCTCATGGCTATCATTGGGGGACTGGATTTTGTCACATCATCTCATATTGCTAAAATTACAGAATTCTTCAAAATTCCTCAGGTAAGTTGTGAAAAGGCTAAAGGAGAACAATTCTATAGTCTTTTTTTGCAGATTTTTTTTATTATTTTTTTCCCTTCTACAACACCTTACAGTAATTACATCCACTTTGTTATTTCATCGTACCTGTACATGTATATAATATTTCACTATATTTTCATAACTTTATACACAGTTCTATATATATTTATATATAGTTTTTTGGCTTAATTAATTTTAATTCATCCGAGGGGGTATTATTTTGTTTCCAGCATTGGGCAAATGCTATTCTAGCTGTAGTTAGCAGATGTATTAATATGTACTTAATTTTCTTTGTATATTTCCCTTTGATTATTCCCAGTAGAAAGATTTCGGGTTTGTAGTTTGTCTGTTCTCCTGTAATTTCTTGCACCCATTTCCAAATTTTTGTCCAATATTTTTGTGTTTCTGGGCAGGTCCACCATAAGTCCCTTGTACTTTTTTACACTTCCAGCAGGTCAGCTTCATATTTGGGTACATTTTAGCCAATCCTGTTGGTGATAAGTGCCATCGATAAAACATTTTGTATATATTTTGTTTAAGTGCTGCTGATCGTGTTAGTTTATAATTTGTGTTCCAAATTCTTTCCCAATCCACTAGGTCTATGTTGTAACCAAAGTTTTTGGCCCATGCTATCATGCAACCTTTAACTTTTTCTTCTTCTAATATTACTTCTAATAAATATTTGTAAATTTTTGTTATGAATTTATTTTCAGGGGAAATTAAAATTATATCTATTTGTTGTAATTCTGTTTATATTCCATATTTTTTATGTATTTTTTTATCTCAATTGTAGTTGGAGATATGGCCACCAATCTATATTTATATTTTGCTCTTTTAATTGTGGATTTGTTTTCAAATTCCCTTGGCTATCTAAAATTTCACTATATCTAACTATTTTTGATAAATCTAGTGTATTGGGATGTTTCATGGCTTCCATAGTAGAAAGCCATGTCGGTATTTTCATGTAATGTTTTTTCTCTAATTTTATTCCAGACCTGTAACAGTGCATCTCTAATATAGTGTCTGTGGAAGTATTTTTGTTTCTTTTTACTCTCTTCCCATAGGAAAAAATGCCATCCCATTTGCAAATCATCGCCCTCTAATGTTAGTATTCTTTTTTTTAAAAAAATTTATCCAATCCCTGATCCATGTTAGTGTGCTGCTTTGTAATAAAGCTCCCAGTCTGGGAGTCCCATACCATCTCTGCTTCTTTCATGCTGTAGAGCTTTCAACTTTATCCTGGCTTTCTTCACTTGCCATATAAATTTTAATATAATCTTATTCAATTCAGTAAAAAAAAAAAATCCTAATTTTATGGGGATTGTTTGAAATATGTATAATAGCCTGGGTAGTACATTCATTTTTATCACTGCCATTTTATTATGTTTTTATTAAGATGTTCTGCTTGGCTTAAGGTCCATTTGTTGGCATACTTTTAAAACTACAATGCCAAATACAAGAATTGAGTGTCCATAGACAGTCCACACCTGAGGAAAAATTGAGAACAGTATTCTTTATTTCTATCAAAAGAATTGATCAATTCTATTTTTTTGAAATAATTCCAATAAATTCCTTTCAAACTTATACTTGGAAGAGTTTTAGGGAAACAATTCCTTCCTTGCATATATTTTATAAGAAAAATAGATCAGAACAATTGCATTTAATCTTACAACTTAAAAGAATACTACTCCACTTTCTTTCAGCTAACCTATGGCTCATTACCCCAAGAGCAATTTGAGACCAATAAACTCTCTTCAGTTTATTTCATGGTCCCCAAAGAAGACCATCAGTACAGTGGGATTATCCAACTGCTTCATCATTTCAGGTGGACATGGATTGGGATATTTGCTGTTGATAACAACGATGGAGAAAATTTCTTACAGAAAATGCAGCCCTTGTTTGCAGAGAATGGAGTTTGCTCAGCATTCATAGAAAGACTTGAACAGCTAATCCACTTGGAAGACATTGTAGAAGTATTTAACAGAATCTTAATTATATCCGTGAAATGGAAAAACAGCAAAGCCAAAGCATTTCTCGTCTATGGAGAATCATTGACAATTATGTGGCTGAGAGCTGTCATATTTATGGTAGATCCTGAAAGCAAGGAAATTACATTGCTTGGAAGGGTGTGGATCATGACTGCCCAGATTGATTTCATATTATCAGGATTTCAAACCACATTGGATCTCACCATGTTCCATGGGGCTATTTCCTTCACCGTTCATTCAACAGCCGTTGCAAATTTCAAGGAATTTCTTCAGACCATGAATCCTCTTTCAGACTACAGAGATCAGTTTCTGCAGGAAGTTTGGGAACAAGCATTTGATTGTTCATTTCCAAAACCAGAGTTACAAGAAATGCAAGACATTTTCCCAAAGGAAGGTAGAATATGCATTGAGGAGATGAAGCTAGAGGATCTTCCTGGACCTGCCTTTGAAATGGAAATGACTGGCCATAGCTACAGCGTCTACAATGCTGTTTATGCTGTGGCTCATGCTTTGCAGGCTCTGTACACTTTAGGGTACAATAGAAGAAAAACAATGATGAGTAAAAATCCTGACCTTCCACATCTCCAAGCTTGGCAGGTATTCCCTTTGCTTTGGAAACTTCTGTTATTTCAATAAGCAGTTTGACATAGAATTACTTTTTGGAACCATTGTGGAAAGTCTTAATATTTTCTGCATGTGAAATCAAGCCTGAGAAACAACCTAGAAATAAGGAGGAATTTTTTGATGGTGAGAACAATTAACCATTAATTGGTGCAACAGCTTGTCTTCAAAAGTTTTGAATGCTCCAACTCTGAAGATTTGTATGAAGAGAAGGACAGCCACTTATCTGAAATAGCATATCTTCTCCTACTTGAGTAGGATATTGGATTAGAAGATTTCCAAGTCTTCTGACTCTGAAATGCTGTTCTGTCTTAAATAGATATTGAAAAAATAATAATTTGTGTTGTTATTCTGAAGCTACTACATAAATTATGGCTTAGTTGTCAGTAGAGGTTATTTAGTAAATTACTATACATTGTATAATATGAGATAGTTAAAATTATAATTTAGATTACTTTTCATTGCCTCCTCCAAAATAATAAATTTTCCAAGAATTTTCTATGGGGCTCATGGATTTGTCATGGGTAAGAAGCTGAGCTTTCTGTCTCTATCAGAGTTTTAGAGGAGTGAAATAAAAGTGGGTCTTCTTCGTTGTGAAATTCATAGATGAATCCGTAGTTGTGAAATCCATGGATGAATCATGAAACACGTTTGCAATAAGCTCTATCTTGCATCTCTCTATGGAGGAATGCTGTAGTCTCAGAATCTAAAATTTGTGTAACAGACAATGAGGAAAGATTAGATATGATCTAGGTGGAATGAATTGTTTATATAGTCAATTTAAATCATTTTTGTTAAACTCATGGCCCAAGGGCCGGATGGATCACACCAGTGGTGGGATTCATCCAGTTCGCACCAATTCGGGAGAACTGGTTCGTAACTTTCTAAGCAGTTCGGAGGACCGGTTGTTGGAAGAAATCTTTTGTTTTTTCCCACTTTACAGGGCTAGTCCTGTAAGGAAGGCAGGAAGGAAACATTCTGGTGTTGTTTTTAGCCTAATCTTTATCACCCTGCTTACAGAAACTGCCTCTCCAGTTAACCCTTATTACCCTTGTAACAATTGAGGTGAAGTGCCCATTGACTTGAGTGACATTGACTTGGCCATGCCCACATGATCACCGAGCCCCGGCTACCCAGCTGGTCATTAGGGCAGAGAAATGGTTGATAAATTATTTGAATCCCACCACTGGATCACACGCTGTCCATGCTCAGCCCTGGTTTAGTGAAGGGGGAAAAAGTTGTGACATGTCATATGATGGCATGATGGTGTGAGTTTGACATGCCTGATCTAAATCATAATTTAAGAAATGTACATAAGTCCAGAACCTTTTATTCATTCTGCTTCAGTTCATTCTTACTCATCCTTATATTAATATCAATAAGAAATATAGATAGTTAGATAGTTAGATAGATGGATGGATGGATGGATGGATGGATGGATGGATGGATGAATGGATGGATGGTAGATAGATAGATAGATAGATAGATAGATAGATAGATAGATAGATAGATAGATAGGACATGTACATTATCAGGCAATATTGATTGTCAATTTTTTAAGTGTTCATAATAATATAGGAATAGGAAGAATGAGGGAACGAAACTTAAATATGATTTTCTCTTCTCTGATATATTGTTTTTAATTCCCTCTCTTTCATTCCTTTTCAAGTAGCTCCATCCATTTCTTCAAGGCATTTCTTTTAACAATTCAGCTGGGGAAAGAGTGTTCCTAAGTGAGAAAGGGGAAGCAACAGGTGGATTCGATATCATCAACTTGATCACTTTTCCAAACAGATCCTTTCAGAGAGTTAGAGTTGGAAAGATGGATCTACAGGCTCTAAAAGGGAAGGAATTATGGATTGATGATGATGTGATTGTTTGGAGTCCAGCTTTTAATCAGGTATCCAATTAGTGATTCCACTTTAATCTATTATGATCCATGCCTTAACCCATTATGATCCCATATTGAACATAGTCTCTTTTATAGAAATATAATTTCTAGTCCTTTTAATATACAATGGCATATTCTTTCAAATATTGTGGATGATCAAAGATTCTCAAATTGAAGAATATGATATTTAAATGTAAAAAGCAGGATTGCATATTTGGTGGGCATTTTCACTTGAAATCACAAGAGTGGCCAGGTTTCCATGAGATCGTTACTATGTAATAATTGTTTATTTTTCCTGCTTTTCAGACAGGAGCTTCTGTACTTCATTATAATTTCTACATTATTTTCAGTTGTTGATGAAATTGTTCAAAGCTGTATCTTTTTGGGAAGTCAATAATCATGTTGCCCCATTAAGGAGAACATTCAGGAACTGTTTTAGAAAAACCCCTTTTCAAACATTTTTATGTTTATCATCAATTCAGGTTCTTCCATTTTCTCGATGCAATGGCCCTTGTGTCCCAGGATCCTGGAAAAAGGGGATTGGAGGAAATCAGTTCTGCTGCTATGAATGTGTTCCATGCACAGAAGGGAAGATTTCAAATCAAAATGGTAGGGAAGGAATTCTACTGATTTTCATTAAACTTAAGCACATTTTTACATACAACTGTATGCATAAAATTAATAAAATGAATTTCATTGATTTGGAATGCCCAGATGACAAATATCTTGACTTTCCTCCCAGATATGGATGACTGTTTTAAATGTCCAGAAAATCATTATCCAAATAAAAGAAAGAATGGATGTATCCTGAAACTGCTGGCCTTTCTAACTTTTGAAGAAAACTTAGGAATTGGTTTAGCCTCAGCAGCTCTTGGTTTCTTCTTCTTGACCTTTTGGGTACTTGGAATCTTTATTAAGCACAAGGATACTCCCATTGTCAAAGCCAACAACCGGTTCCTCACCTACACCCTGCTTGTCTCTCTTCTGCTCTGTTTTCTCTCCTCTTTGCTCTTCCTCAGCCAACCTGGCAAAGTGACCTGCCTTCTCCGACAATCAATGTTTGGTATCACTTTTTCAGTGGCCATTTCTAGTGTACTGGCCAAAACCATCACTGTGGTTGTGGCTTTCATGGCCACTAAACCTGGATCTCAGATGAGGAGATGGGTGGGGAAAAGATTGGCTCTTTCTACAGTCCTTTCCTGCTCCCTCTTTCAAGTATGTATTTGTATCCTTTGGTTGTCAACATCTCCCCCATTCCCTGAGTTGGACATGCACTTAGAGCTCCAAGAAATGATATTACAGTGCAATGAGGGGTCACCTTTCTTTTTCTATTGTGTCTTGGGCTACATGGGTATCTTGGCCATCGCCAGTTTTATTGTGGCTTTCCTTGCCCGTAAATTACCTAACAGCTTTAACGAAGCCAAGTTCATCACCTTCAGCATGTTGGCCTTCTGCAGTGTATGGATCTCCTTCTTTCCAGCCTATCTGAGCACAAATGGAAAAGCCATGGTAGCTGTGGAGATCTTCTCCATCCTGTCCTCCAGTGCTGCATTACTGGGATGCATATTCCTCCCAAAATGCTACATCATTGTTTTGCGGCCTGACCTCAACCACAGGGAGCAACTCATTAAGAGGAATTAGCACATGGTGCAATCTTTCTTGCTTTTGGAACTTCTTGAAAAGATGAATATACAGAAAGCAGGCTGTGAGAAACATATATAAAGTTGTAGGAACATTTTTTTTTGTCAAAGAGGAATTTGTGTAAAAAAATGCTGAAAGAAAGTATAGAAAAACTGTTTGCTGTCTCAGGAAGTATTTATAAAACCTATAGGAACATAGATTTTTTTTCAGTCCAAGAAGGATTTATGTAGGCCAGTGGTGGGATTCAATTTTTTTTTACTACTGGTTCTGTGGGCATAGCTTGGTGGGCATAGCTTGGTGTGCATGGCAGGTGAATGATACTCTAAAATCTCCATTACTTCCCGACTTCAGGGGAAGAATCCTGGAAAATCCCCATTCCTTCCCAATCGGCTTGGACTTGGGAGGCAGTGAAGAGAAGGGGGTGGGACCAGTCAGAGGTGGTATTTACCAGTTCTCCAAATTACTCAAAATTTCTGCTACTGTTTCTCCAGGACAGGTCAGAACCCGCTGAATACCACCTTTGTTGTAGGATATTTAAGATTCATTCCTATTTAAGCTTTTTCCAAAATAAGTGCTCATGTTGCTGCATTTCCATCATTTTCCAAGATTGTTTAACCCTTTCAATACTCCTGTTGAACTTGACTTTGATCTAGTTTTCTTAGTTGCTGATTAGGATATTTCAGACATTGATTAAAATGATGTCCAGCAACGTTTTCATGGGTTTTATACTTTCAATTTCTAAAGTACTATTATATAAATATGGTAAAAAGCTGACTACCATTTTATCAATATATATTAAATACAGTGTTATAAAGATATAAGTTTGGACTTGTTAGGATGCACTGAGTTTTATACTCTGAGTTATTGAATCCTGTACATATAACTGTATTTTTTTAAAAAAGGCTTTCATACTGGGTCCCAACAATTTACTCTCTATCCATAAATCTCTTTTCACTGTAATCTGATACTTTCTGTTATTAATAATATGGAAAATATATTGAAATGAAATTTCCACAGGAAAAGTAAAACCACAATACAATACTAAGCTTCATTAACAGAGGGTTAGAATCAAGATCAGACGAAGTTCTAGTATCACTTTACAAAACCTTAGTAAAACCACACTCGGAAAATGGTATCCAGTTCTAGTCATCACACTACAAAAGAGTTGTTGAGACTCTAGAAGGAGTTCACAGAAGACCAACTAAGAAGATTGGAGGGCTGCAGGCTAAAACATATGAAAAATGGTTGCAGGAACTGGGTACGTCTTGTTTAATGAAAAGAAGGACTAGGAGTAACATGTTAACAATGTTCCAATATTTTCTTGGGGGGGGGGGAGTCCACAAAGAATAGGGATTCAACCTCCAAAGGACAAAGAAGGCAACACAAGGGAAAAAAACAGAGGAAGGAATCTATAAAAGAAAGCAAGAGAGAGATACAGAACCCGGATGAGACACTATTAAAAAGAACGGGGGAAAGAGGGGGGAGGGGAGAAAGTATTAATATATATATTCATGAATGAGATATAGTGAAAAAATAGCTGAGACATGATAATAAAGAAAAGGGAATTGGAAAGGATAATTATAACATTATAACAAGGTTTGAGGGAATACCATCCTGAAAATACACCAGTTCAGAGTTGAAAAGAGATAACCACAATAACAGAAAAGGAAAGGAAGAGAGGAGGCGAGGAGAAGAGAGGAAAGGGGAGAGAAGGAAGAAAGAGAAAAGGAGTAGAAGCAATAGAAAGAGAAGGAAAGGGAACAAAGAAAAGGGTATGGAGAGAAGGAAGGAAGGAAGGAAGGAAGGAAGGAAGGAAGGAAGGAAGGAAGGAAGGAAGGAAGGAAGGAAGTAGTAAAGGAAGGGAGGGTGAAAGAAAAAAGAAAAAATAGGATGGTCATAATCCAAAATAGGTGTACGGTATGGTAAGCAAAGCAACCCAGAATATATATGTTAACCTTTGATATGGAAGAACAAATACGTAAATGTGATAAAGATAAATAAGAACAATAATTATGTGAATGTATACCTGTAACTGTATATAAGAGAATAACAATAAAAACTTATTTTTAAAAAATGGATAAAAATGCAGTTGTCGTAAATAGAGACCCATTGTCCAATATGAAACACATCCGGCAGCCCATGTGTTGCAAACACTTTGTTTAGTACCCTGGTAACACCATCTGTTGTAGTTGACCTCATCATGGCCACTTCCAGCCATTGTAATACAAATCAAGGAGAATTAGAAAATTAATTCCATTTATTGGCTCCACAAAATCAATGTGAATTCTAAACCAGGGGTTTTGGTGTTTCACAGTCCTGTGGTGGTGCTGAAGGAGGTGCCGGTCTCAATTCCTGGCATGCTTGGCACAATGCTACCCACTTTCTATCTATATTTGGCCACTACAGATAGCTATGAGCCAACACCCTCATTCTTATGATCCCGGGGTGGCCTTCATGTAGCCTCTCTAGCAGTGATTTCCTTGGCTTTAAGTATATCACTAACCATTTTCCCCTCAACAGGCAACACTTTTGCACAGAAAGTTCATATTGCCACGCAGGGAATGGCTTAAACTCTACACTTCCTATCTCTTTAGGCAATTAGTCCCAGCAGTCGCTTATGATCTGTTACTAAATCAAATTTCCTTCCATAAGCATATTCATGGAATCTCTTAATACTGACAACAGCAGCTAATGCCTTTTTATCAAGTTGGCTATAGTTCCTCCCAGCTGATGATAATGTCCTGGAGAAGAATGCTATTGGAGCTTCCTGATTGACTGGAAGGTGATGACTTAAAACTCCCCCAACTCCAAATGGAGATGCATCGCATGTCAGGACTAATGGCAGGCATTCATTATATTGGACTAGGACACTGTCCGAGGAAATCAATTTTTTCACCCCCATAAATGTGGCCGCTTTTCTGATTCCCTGAACCCACGACACCTTTTTTCCTAATAACCAGTGTAGTGGTTCGGCCACAGATGCCTGCTGTCACAAAAACCACAATCCTGAAAGACCCTGGCCTGAGTGTAGACTGCCCCTCCCTATTTTCCTTTGAAGTCAATGAAGTTGATCTCTGTTGGCTCCAGTTCTGGCTCAAATTGCTCAACAGAGTCAGGCTCCATTGGGAGCATGACTCACCTGTTCATATTTTATTTTGTGAAAAATTGTAGATTCAAAAAACACTGTCAACAGTTTCAACAACTGGGCATATATTTTATTGCAAATCTCCCTTATATGATTGCATTGGCATTTGCTCGTATAAAAAAAAAATAGTTGAACCAGTATCCAATTATTATTTCATCAAAACAAAATAATTATCTCCTACAGGATCCACCATATTTTCTTAGCTAGCCAAAACACCAAAGGCTGCACAGAAGGGTATGATATTCCATAACAGGCAAAGTATCAGCTTGGATATATATATATATAAAAAACATTTGAACCCAAGGACTCATTGCTTCAAGTTTCTACCCTCTGTCCTCTTCTGCCATAGTATCTGTTCAATTACAGGTGGAATTCAGGATACAACTTTGTGCTTATACAGATCTTCAAATAGAAAAGAATAAATTTTCTCATGAGGTGCATTATCAGATATAACCCTTGGATCAATCTTTAGATGAAATACTGAACTCTAGGTACTTTCTAATCAGGAGGATTGAAGGGAAAACATTTTCACAATAACAAAAGCATGAAGATGTTTCTTGTGATGTTTTTGGTGTACAAAGTAATGACTCTGAAATGCCCTGCAAGTGATTCTTTCCTAGTTCCACATGAGTGGTACCAGCCTGGAGACCTCATCATTGGTGGGGTGGCATCTCACTTCACTTACCACCTTTATGGAATTAAATTTAATGAAAACCCTTCTAAGAAACCTTATGACATACCAGTGTAAGATTTTTTCTCTCTCTATCTAATCTTACCCAGATTTTCAAAAATCCTTTATATGACTAAAATGATGTTTGCCCATAAATGCAGGATTTTTAATATCATCTATGCCTTCTGTTTCCTTCAATTGTATCTGGTTAAGAAAGGAGAAATAACCTTCTTTACATTATATTAAAGTATTTCACATGAAATGTATAAAAATAAAGATGAAGAAATCTCTAAATGAAGGTTTACTGGGATAAAAATAATTTTTAGAAAGATTTGACATTCGCTCTTTTCACAAAATATACATTTGGTTAATAAGCGATACCTCCTGAATCTGTTCATAAACTGTTTTTTTAAAAATGTGATAGAAAATGTATTTAGAAAAAAGTGACCACTTGCATAATTGCCAAACATATTTCTTGGAAGTCAGGGAAATTCTGTGTCAAATAAAATTGAGCTACGTAGAAATTACCAATATAAGAGAATATTTTAGTTCAGTGTGGAAACGAGGGGTCTTTCTCACATTGATTGCTTTCGTGAAGACATTTCATTAGTCAAAATACATAACATCATCAGTGCTGGGTTGTGATGATGTTACCTACATTACTTTGGGTAGTGAAATGTCTGCAAGAAAACAACCAAGCTCAGAGAACAATCAAGCCCCTCTGTAGAAATTTTAGAAAGACTAAAAAGGTGTACTTTCCCTGCAGAGTGATTTCCAGAGCTTGGGGTATGAACTTAGTAATATAGGCTGTAGGCTTATCTTCTCAGTGGTTATACCAGTATATAAGGAACAAAAAGGGAAGGGCCAGCGGGTATCAGAGTTTAATGTGTGGCTAAAGGAGTGGTGTAAAAGGGAAGGTTTTGGTTTTATTTTTCATGATGCCTGCAGCTAGTTCAATGAAAAACTGCACAAAAGAGATGGTTTGCACCCATCCAAGAAAGGGACTGAGTTATTTGGAATTAAATTGACAGGTTTTCTGGATAAACATTTAAACTGAAAACAGGGGAAAGAGAATTAATTGATACAGAATATTTCTGTCCCGAGCAATCTAAAATTCATAGGGTTATGAGTGCATGTAACATAGATGTTTGTGCGAGTAAGATTATCAGTCCTGCTCTCAAACATAACCAAGCATTTAATAGTGACAGCTGTACCATCTGCACAAATCATACAAGTGGCAAGCAAATAGGGGCACTTAGGGATAACCCAGGTTATGTAGACAGTAAACACAGGGTCAATCAAAATGGACTCAAATGTCTATACACCAATGCACAGAATATGAGTAATAAACAGAGTGAATTATAAATTCAAGTAAATGAGGGCAGATATGATATTGTTACCATTACAGAAACTTGGTGGTATGAAATTCACAATTGGAACATACAGCTAGAAGGATTTAAACTATTAAAAAGAAATAGACCAAATAAAAGAGGAGGTGGAGTTTCACTATATGTAAGAAATAACTACATCTCTACAGAAATAGAACACAACAATGATGAGAACTATCTTGAATGCATTTGGGTCAACATTAAAGTGGGGGGAAACGACATTGCCATAGGTCTACACTACAGGCCTAACAAACCTAGCAGACAACTTGTTTCCCAAAAGGTAGAGAAGGGAACAAGGGGATCGGCCATATTGGACTTAATTCTCACTAACAGAGAGGAAATGATAGAAGGTGTTGAAGCTACAGGAACCTTGGGGGAAGTGATCATGAAATACTGCAATTCAATGTTATGCAAACACAATTAGTAGAACAAAGACAAACTAGAGTATTGGACTTTAAGAGAGCTAATTTCAATAAACTTAGAAAGAGCTTGGGAAGAATTCCATGGATGAGAATCCTCAAGAGGAAAACAGCTCAAGAAGTTTGGGAAATTTTGAAGAATGAGATTATAAAAGCCCAGTCTAGAAGAATACCAATGAAGAAGAAAAATAACAGCTCCCTAAAGAAACCAGCATAGCTCTCTGACAAATTGAAAGACAATAAGGATAAATATAAAAAGTGGAAAGAGGAGGACATAATTAAGGCAGAATATCAGCAAATAGTCTGAGCCAGTAAAGATGAAGTTAGGAAAGCTAAGGCTCACAATGAAGAAAGGCTTGCCATAAAGTAAAAATTAACAAGAAAAGCTTCTTCCAACATGTTAAAAATAAGAAAAAAATTAAGGAACAATTGGTACATTGCTGGGCAAAAATGATGACAAGAAGGTGACAAGCAACAGGGAGAAAGCAGGACTATTTAACTCATGTTTTGCATCCGTCTTTACACAAAGGGAAAAAACAACCTACCAAAAACAACACAACAAAGATCAGATTAGGAACAGAAGTTGAAATAGGGAAGAAAATGGTAAATCAGCACCTGTCTACCCTAGACGAGTTAAAATCACCAGGATGGGATAGATTACACTCCAGGGTTCTGAAGGAACTGGCAGATGAGATCTCAGAACCACTGAATTATATCTTTCAGAGATCCTGGAGCACCGGGAAACTGACAGAGGACTGGAAAAGAGCTGATGTGGTTCCCATCTTCAAAAAAGGGAAAAAATAAATCCAGGAAACTATAGACCTATCAGCCCAACCTCAATACCAGGGAAGATTCTGGAAAGGATAATCAAGCAATGAATTAGCGAATACCTAGAAGTAAACAAAGTAATCGCCAAAAGCCAACATGGGTTTGTCAAAAACAGATCATGTCAGACTAATCTTATTGCATTCTTTGACAAAGTGACAAAATTAGTGGACCAGAGGAATGCCATCGATATAATTTACTTGGACTTCAGAAAGGCATTTGATAAAGTAGACCATAACCTACTTCTAGATAAAGTACAAAAATGTGGGCTAGACAGCATCACCACCAGATGGATTCATAACTGGCTGACCAATCGCACTCAACGTGTAGTCCTCAATGGAACTGCATTTGCATGGAGGGAGGTATGCAGTGGCGTACTCCAAGGCTCTGTTTTGGGCCCAGTACTCTTCAACATCTTCATCAATGACCTAGATGAGAGGATAAATGGGGAACTCATCAAATTTGCAGATGACACCAAGTTGACAGGAATAGCCAACACTCCAGAAGATAGGCTTAAGATACAGAAGGATCTTGACAAATTTGAACATTGGGCACTATCTAATAAAATGAAATTCAATGGTGAAAAAAGTAAGGTTCTACACTGAGGCAAGAAAACCAAAATGCACAGGTTTAGCAGAGGTGGTACCTTGCTCAATAGTAATAACTGTGAGAGTAAGATGATCAGATTTTCAGATTAGTAAAGAGGGACACCTTTGACCGGGGGGGGGGGGAGTTGATTAAAAATTTTATATGGAGCAACCAAAATTTTCATATAACGCAAAAATAGTATTGTAATGGGCCTCCTCCGAATTCCATCCGCCAGTCAATGTTGACTGGCGACTACACGGAGGAGAGCCTTTTATGTTGCAGCTCCGACCCTTTGGAACGATCTCCCCGTCGAGATACGCACCCTCACCACCGTCCAGGCCTTCCGCGCAGCCCTCAAGACCTGGCTATCCCAACAGGCCTGGGGATAAGCCTCTAATTTGCCCCACCCGAGTGTTGAATGTTGAATGCAAGTTGTCTTTTTATTATTTTATTTTGCTCACATATTGTTTATTTTGAATTGCACCCCCTCCTTAATGATTGTAAGCCGCCCTGAGTCCTCTCAGGGAAAAGGGTGGCCTATAAATCCTAATAAAATACTAAAAAAAATACTAAAAAATACTAGTAATTTTTTTTTTATTTCAACATAGAAAAGCAAGAAAAACAAAATGCACAGTTACAGTATAGGTAGTCCCTTGCTCAATAGTGAACTGTGAGAGGGATATTGGAATCCTAGTGGGCAACCATTTAAATATGAGCAATGTGCAGCAGCTACCAAAAAAGTCAACACAGTTCTTGGCTGCATAAACAGAGGGATAGAATCAAGATCACGTGAAGTGTTAATACCACTTCATAATGCCTTGGTAAGGCCACACTTGGAATACTGCATTCAATTTTGGTCACCATGTTGTAAAAAGATGTGGAGAATCTAGAAAGAGTACAGAGAAGAGCAACAAACATGATTAGGGGAGTGGAGGCTAAAACATATGAACAATGGTTGCAGGAACTAGGTATGTCTAGTTTAATGAAAAGGACTAGTGGAGACATGATAGCAGTATTCCAGTATCTCAGGGGTTGCCACAAAGAAGAGGGAGTCAAACTGTTCTCCAAAGCACCTGAGGGAAGAAGAAGCAGCAATGGGTGGAAACTAATCAAGGATAGAAGCAAGTTAGAACTGAGGAGAAATTTCCTGACAGTTGGAACAATTAATAAGTGGAACAGCTTGCCTCCAGAAGTTGTGAATGCCCCTGGAAGTCTTTAAGAAGATATTGGATAAACCATTTGTCTGAAGTGGTGTAGGATATCTTGCCTAGGCAGGGGGTTGGACTAGAAGACCTCCAAGGTCCCTTCCAACTCTGCTATTGTATTGTATTTTAATATTTTCTTTCTATTACTGTCATAGAAAGAAATCTTTGTTATTTATACAGAAATGTTGTTATGAGAATTGTCAATTTTCTCTTTCAAGTGTTTATTTAAATTTTTGCAGCATATTCACCAAATTTCATCAACATATCCTTGCGTTGGCTTTTGCTGTGAATGAGATCAATGAAGACTCACAGATCTTACCTAACATTACTCTTGGGTTCCACATCTGTGACAGTTACTACAATGCAAGGATGACCTATCGCACCACTCTGGACCTGCTTTTCAAATCCCAGGAATTTGTCCCTAACTACAAGTGTGACAGCCAGAAAAATCTCATGGCTATCATTGGGGGACTGGATTTTGTCACATCATCTCATATTGCTAAAATTACAGAATTCTTCAAAATTCCTCAGGTAAGTTATGAAAAGGCTAAAGGAGAACAATTCTATTGTCTTTTTTTGCATATTTTTAATATTTTTCCCTTCTACAACACCTTACAGTCATTACATCCACTTTGTTATGTCATCATACCTGTACATGTATATAATATTTCACTTCTATATTTACACACCTTTATACACAGTTCTATATATATTTATATATAGTTTTTTGTCTTAATTAATTTTAATTCATCCGAGGGGGTATTATTTTGTTTCCAGCATTGGGCAAATGCTATTCTAGCTGTAGTTAGCAGATGTATTAATATGTACTTAATTTTCTTTGTATATTTCCCTTTGATTATTCCCAGTAGAAAGATTTCGGGTTTGTAGTTTGTCTGTTCTCCTGTAATTTCTTGCGCCCATTTCCAAATTTTTGTCCAATATTTTTGTGTTTCTGGGCAGGTCCACCATAAGTCCCTTGTACTTTTTTACACTTCCAGCAGGTCAGCTTCATATTTGGGTACATTTTAGCCAATCCTGTTGGTGATAAGTGCCATCGATAAAACATTTTGTATATATTTTGTTTAAGTGCTGCTGATCGTGTTAGTTTATAATTTGTGTTCCAAATTCTTTCCCAATCCACTAGGTCTATGTTGTAACCAAAGTTTTTGGCCCATGCTATCATGCAACCTTTAACTTTTTCTTCTTCTAATATTACTTCTAATAAATATTTGTAAATTTTTGTTATGAATTTATTTTCAGGGGAAATTAAAATGTTATCTATTTGTTGTAATTCTGTTTATAT
>NW_028261384.1:136256027-136291111 GCF_051295495.1 Thamnophis sirtalis | reverse complement strand
AGAAAAACACTAAATCACTTTCATCCTACACCAAGCAAATTGTAGCAAGAGTTGTGACCTATTGCTGATTTACAGTCAAAATATAAGTATGATTGTAATAAAAGATTTTGATTTAATTGGATTGGCTTGAGCCAGTCTATTGAGTTGTGGGAAAAACAGACAAGTGGTGATAAAAGTGTATTTAATTGAATTCCTACTGAAAGGAATGGCAAGCAACTAGTATATACTATTAATTACAAACTTCTTTTCTCTCTCACTCCACCCCAAACTACCTGTGGAACTTTGTAGATATGTACAGTTTCGGCCATAAAGGATGATGTCTCAGGACCTAGACCTCCAATGATGGCCATGAGATTCCTCTGGCTATCACATTTGTAGTTTGGGAGAAATTCCCGGGATTTGAAAAGCAGGTCCAGAGTGGTACGATAGGTCATCCTTGGGTTGTTGTAACTGTCATAGATTTGGAACCCGAGAGTGTTGTTAGGTAAGATCTGGGAGTCCTCATTGATCTCCTTCACAGCAAAGGCCAAGGCGAGGACGTGCTGGTAGAATTTGGTGATTATGCTGCAAATAGTTTAAACACCCCTATTAAACAATATAAGTTGACAATTCTATTATGGTGAAAGCATTGATATATGAGTAACAACCATTTCTGTCTTTGGTGTAAGTGAGAAGATGAGAGTCTTTGTAAAACACTCAATAATTTCTATAGTTTTCAACTACAGCATTTCCATGATTTGCAACAAAAATGTATAGAACAAAGTTGTGATTTTTGTTTCAATCATGTATTTCTATTATGTATTCTACAAAATAGAATACAGCCAGCAAGTATTACTCTTTTAATATATGTAAGCAATGCAAGGAGTGACTGCATAGACTGGATAATTATACTCACTAAATGTTCTCTGACAGAAAATGTTTACAAGATGTTCTATAGATGGCATTTAGATCCTAAAAAATTGGCTTCTATTTATTCAAGTTTACAACCCAAATGTTGGAGATGTGGTTCTCTTGATGCTATATACTTCCACATATGGTGGACTTGCCAAAAGGTTAAGGCATTTTGGATAAAAATATGGTGGATTATACAAAATATTCTTTAAAAAAAGGATAAAGTTTACTCCTCAGTTATTCTTGTTAGGTATAATTACTGACTGTACAGCGATAGAGGTTAACCTGATTTTGCATTTAATAAAGGCAGCAAGACTGTTGGTGGTGCAATACTGGAAGAAGGAAGATTTGCCTAGAACCCAAGAATGGACATTGAAAGTCACAAATTTAGCTGAGATGGCTAAAATATCTGCATATCTTAAAGACCATTCAAATGAGAGATATAAACGAGACTGGAAAAAAATGGATCGATTATATTCAAAATAAATATGGGACTAAGAAATACCAGATAGCCTATGTTTAAGATTAGGAATGATTTAAATTGTCTAAAGTTAGCTTAGCAAGGAGGAGCTAAGTTCAACGCAAAGATGTTATTAACTTCTTACTTTTATTTTTTATCAATATATCTTAGACTGTGGTTGTTAAATATCTATGCCATGTACGGGTTCTGGGAAGTCGGAAGGAGGTAGGTTGTGGGGGCTCGGGGGGAGGGTGGGGGGGAAGTATATTAGGCTTGATTTTAAAGCAATATGATTGCACATATATATTGTCCTCTCTTATAACATGATATTGTCTATGTAATAATTTACATGTGATTATATGTTATGGAAATGGTTAATAAAAATTTTATTTATTAAAAAAAATGTTCTCCAAAAATGTTCTCCAAAAGACTTTTTGCCCCTTAACTTCATGCATTTAGTGAATAAGACTTTAATACAATGAGAAGAAAATGATTTGTTTTCCCACAATCAAATATGTTTGAAAGACAAGAGCAAGACAAGCAAGAGTAAGTTTATATAAAAACCTTGCATTTCTTCTCAAAGAACTATTAGTCAAAAAAAGAATTTTGGCAGATCTAACTCAGTTTAGAAAATGAATGGAAAGAAAAATAGAACAGAGCAGAACACAACAAAACATAAATGTTTATTGGCCAAGTGTGACTGGACACAAAATTAATTTGTCTCTGGTTCCTAAAAAAAGTGTTCATAAAAGAAAAAAAAATGCATTCATCATGAATCATAAGCTACAACTCTTAGTGATAGACATAGGTTACCAATAAGCAAATCATCCTAAGAAATAGCTAAAACAATATAAAACAATCCTTACAGTGGTAAATAAAAACGTTTTAGAGAAGGATGTTTTGTAAATTCAATTCCAAAAACGTTGTGAATTATCTGAGATACCATCCCACCTATGATGAGGTCACCAGGCTGGTACCACTCATGGGGAACAGGGAAAATATTGCTCGCAGGGCAGCTCAGTATAACTGCTTTCTGCACCAAGAGAATCAGAAGGAACAACATCTTCAGGCATTTGTCATAGGGAAAATATTTGTGTCTCCTGTCCATAAGGAAGTTTGTATTTCAGTGGTTCATTCAATGATTAAGCAAAGGTTTATATCTGACAATGCACCTAATCAGAAATCCCATCATTTGCTATCTGAAGTTCCATGTGTGTAGCAAATTTGTATACTGATTATCACTAGGATTGAACAGATGTTCTAGGGGAAAAAAGGAGGGAGGAAACTTGTAAAAATGAGTCTAATGGAGCCATTATTATCCCTTTGTGCAAACTCCCTGGAGTTCAAAAGTTACTTTATAGCCAAATAGATGCCTTAAGTGTTGCTGAATTTAAATACCTTTATGTACAGACCTTGAGGTTTTGGCTTAGCTAAAAAAAATACGTTGATTCCTGTAGGAGATAATTATTTTGTTTTTGCTGAGAGAATAAGGAATTCAAATGATGGTTCAACTTTGTTTAAATGAGAAATGCTAATAAAAGTAATCTAACATTGGCAATTAAAAACAGCCTCAAGTGTTGAAATTCATGTTCATTCCTTACAATGGAACAAGGTTCCCATTTTCCATATAAAATGAACAGAATTGTTTAGTAGAGAACAGGAAATATTTTTGACATGTTAAGGTCTGACAAATAAGTCAATAATTTTTTGGGAGGGTTTATCCACATTTTCAATCAAAGAATGTTGATGAATGAAACAACAACAATATTGATACTGATATTTGAAAAGTTGCATTAGCCATTGCCTTGAGCTTAATAATCTAATTTGTCACTTGACAAAGTGACATTAGTGGGCCAGAGGAATACTATTGATATAATTTACATGGACTACATAAGGCATTTGATAAAGTAGACCATAACCTACTACTACATAAAGTAGAAAAGTATGGGTTAGACAGCATCACCATCAGATGGAGTTGTAATTGGCTGACCAACCTCACTCAACATGAGGTCCTCAACAGACCTGCATCTACATGGAGGAAAGTATGCAGTGGAGTATCTAAAGGTTCTATTCTATTCCCAGTACTCTTCAACATCTTCATCAATGATTAGAGAGCATAGATGGGGAACTCATCAATTTTTCAGATGACAACAAACTGGCAGGAATAGCCAAAACTCCAGAATATAGGCTCAAGATACAGAAAGTTCTTGACAGACTTGAACATTGGGTGCTATCTAACAAAATGAAGTTCAATGGTGAATAAAGTAAGGTTCTACATTGAAGCAAGAAAAACAAAAAGCACAGGTACCATATATGTGGTACCTTGCTCAATAGTAGTAACTGTGAGAGGGATCTTGGAGTCCTAGTGGACAAGCATTTAAATAAGAGCCAGCCATGTGCAGCAGCTGCCAAAAAAGCCAACAAAGTTCTAGGCTACATAAACAGAGGGATAGACTCAAGGTCACATGAAGTGTTAATATCACTTTATAATGCCTTGGTAAGGCCACACTTGGAATATTGCATTCAGTTTTCGTCATGAAGATGTAAAAAAGATGTGGAGACGCTAGAAATGGTGCAGAGAAGAGCAACAAAGATGATTAGGGGACTGGAGTCTAAAACATATGAAGAACGGTTTCAGGAACTGGGTATGTCTAGTTTAATGAAAAGAAGGACTAGGGGAGACCTGATAGCAGTGTTCCAATATCTTAGGGGTCGCCACAAAAAAGAGAGAGTCAAACTATTCTCTATTATTCTATTTTATTCTATTCCTCCAAATATTTAGTTATTTATTTACTTATTTTATTTTTGAGTATTTGAAAATTTATTTATAGGCCGCCCTTTTCCCTGGGGGGACTCAGGGCGGCTTACAACTCATGGGGAGGGGGATACAAACAATTTTATTTATATTATTATTATTATTTATAAATAACTCAAGGCAGAGAAAATATCTAATACACCCTACTGCTCTGATAGTATATGATATAATATACTATGATATGATAGCATATAATAGATATTATAGCAGCGTTCTAAAGAAGAGGGCATAAATGTATTCTCCAAAGCACTTGAAGGCAATACAAGAAGCAATGAGTGGAAACTAATCAAGGAGAGAAGCAACTTGGAACTTAGAAGAAATTTCCTGACAGTTAGAACAATTAATCAATGGAACAGCTTGCCTCCAGACTCCAATAGGAAGTTTCTTGAAAAGAGACTGGATAACCGCTTGTCTGAAGTGCTGTAGGTGTAAGGGCAACTTCCTTGGCCCTTCCAACTCTGTTATTCTGTTAGTCCTATTATCCTCACAACACAGAGATGGGTTCCTACCAGTTCGCACCTATTCGGTAGAACCGGTTCGTCAAATCTACCGAACCGGTTAGAAGAGGTTCCACAGTGGACCCGGAAAGCAGGCCACACCTACAGAACATTTTTGAAACCCACCATTGTCACAACAGCAAGAAAGTGGGTTGGGCTGTGAGAGAGTGACTGGGTTAAAGTTACCCAGTTGGCTTTCATGGCTTAAGTGGGACTTGAACTCTCACTTCCTAACCCGCCTCCATCACTAGACCAAAGTGAGTCTCAAATCTGAATCTGACTCCCAAATCAGGGTCTGGATGGGGGTTAACAAGGTTGTACTCAATCCAGACAAGACCGATTGGCTGTTGTGTTTCCCTCCCAAAAACTTGGTCAATATTCCATCACTCAGGCTGGGGGGTGAAAATCTACGCCCCTCAGACAATGCTCGCAACTTGTGGGTCCTCCTGGATCCACAGCTGACTTTAGAACACCATTTGTCAGCTGTGACCAGGGGGGCATTTGCCCAGGTTCGCCTGGTGCACCAGTTGCGTCCCTACCTGGACCGGGAGGCGCTCGCAACAGTTACTCACGCCCTCGTGACCTCAAGACTGGACTACTGCAATGCGCTCTACATGGGGCAGCCCTTGAAGAATATTCGGAGACTTCAACTCGTCCAGAACGCAGCCGCGCGAGCGATTGTGGGTGCACCTTGGTACGCCCACATTACACCTATCCTCCGTGAGCTGCACTGGTTACCGATCAGTCTCCGGATACGCTTCAAGGTGCTAGTCGTAATTTATAACGCCCTTCATGGTATTGGATCTGGGTACTTGAGAGACCGCCTGCTGCCAATTACCTCCCACAGACCCATTAGATCTCACAGGGTTGGCCTCCTAGGGGTGCCATCTACCAACCAATGCCACCTGGCTATTACCTGGGGGAGGGCCTTCTCTGTGGCAGCTCCGGCCCTCTGGAATGAACTCCCCGCAGGGATTCGGACACTCACCTCTCTCCAGGCCTTCCGAAAAGCCGTCAAAACCTGGCCTTGCCGGCAGGCCTGGTTGTGATAAGTTCCCTCCCCTCTCGACATGTATGGTTTTGCGACTGTTGTTTACTTTTATTATTTGTATTTTGTCTTTTTATGTTCCCCTTTTCCCCCCTTTAATTGTTCGCCACCCTGAGTCCTCCCGGAGAAGGGCGGCATACAAATAATGGTTGCTGCCTGTGACTGTCACAATTTCCATGGCTCTGTTTCAATAGGCTGTGTGTTGCTCCATTGAATCCTTGTCTTCATGTGTAATGTCACACAAGGACACTTGAACGTCTTCTCTGAAACTTTCATCTCTCCCTTACCAAATTATAGTCTGCAACATACCATATTTCTTGAGTACTGGTTCTATTATTGATGGTTGTCCCAAAGGTAATTTTTCAAAAGGCAACTGAATTGGACCTAGAAACTCTCTAAACATTCACATTTCAAAGACCCCAGACCTATCCCAAAGGAATATCCCCCTGATACCATGTTAAATACATCTTCATAAAACATAATCCCCTTTTTACTACATTTATGAAGTCATTTATAAATAGAAAATATAAAAACCATGAAAATGGCAAAGTCCCATTCCCTAAGCAGGTAAATTTGGTGGGACTGAGAAGGAGGGCCTTCTTCATGGTGGCTCCCACCCTCATCCCTTCAGAAATTAGACTGTCCCCCACTTTGACACTCTTATGTAAAGTACTAAAGGCTTGGTTTTTCCAGCGGCCTAGGGAATCGTGGGTGGGATGGAGCCCATCAAATGACTTATTTGATTGTGTGTTGTCATTGAGGGGGGGGAGATATCATTTTTTTATTTTTGTTCGTGCATTGTTTTATTGCTTATAAGCTGCCTAGAGTCACTCTGAGCAAGTAGGCAAGCATTTAAATTTGCTTCATAAATAAGTAAACTGCATACATTGGATAAGATTTAATTCAATATCTCAAATATTCTGACACGACAACTGGATTCTCAACATCTTGCTATCTTGGGGCATTGAAAGACAGAAGGTGTGTAATTAAATAATATTGGAGAATGATTACAAATACTGCAGCAGAAGCATTTCTTTTACAATTGGCCACTATAATAAATCTTGGTGACTAGGATAATTTCTCCATTGTCAGAATTAATGACTTCTATATATCTCCAATAGATAGCAAACAATCCTTCTCTTTTTTTGTGTGAGCAATTTCTCAAAGCCAGAAAAATTACATGATGTGCTATTTTCTCTTTTTGAGTTGGTCCCTGTGGTTGAGGTCAGGCCGCAAAACAATGATGTAGCATTTTGGGAGGAATATGCATCCCAGTAATGCAGCACTGGAGGCCAAGATGGAGAAGACCTCCACAGCTACCATGAATTTTCCTTTTGTGCTCAGATAGGTTGGAAAGAAAGCGATCCAAACACTGCAAAAGGCCAACATGCTGAAGGTGATGAACTTGGCTTCGTTAAAGCTGTCAGGTAATGTATGGGCAAAGAAAGCCACAATAAAGCTGGCGATGGCCAAGATACCCATGTAGCCCAAGACACAATAGAAGAAGAAAGCTGACCCCTCATTGCACTGTAAAATCATTTCTTGGGGCTGTGAGTGCTTGTCCAACTCAGGGAATGGAGGTGATGTTGACCACCAAAGAATGCAAAGACATACTTGGAATAGAGAACAGGAAAGGACAGTACAAAAAGCCAATCTATTCCCCACCCATTTTCTCATCTGAGATCCTGGGTTAGTGGCCATGAAGGCTACAACCACAGTGATGGTTTTGACCAGGACACAAGAAATGGCCACTGAGAAGGTGATGCCAAACATTGATTGTTGGAGAAGGCAGGTCACTTTGCCAGGCTGGCTGAGGAAAAGCAAAGAGGAGAGAAAACAGAGCAGAAGAGAGACAAGGAGGGTGTAGGTGAGGGACCTGTTGTTGGCTTTGACAATGGGAGTATCCTTGTACTTAATAAAGGTTCCAAGTACCCAAGAGGTCAAGAAGAAGAAACCAAGAGCTGCTGAAGCTAAACCAATCCCTAAGGTTTCTTCAAAAGTTAGAAAGACCAGCAGTTTCAGGATACATCCATTCTTTTCTTTATTTGGGTAATGATCTTCTGAACATTGAAAACAGTCATCCATATCTGAAAGGAAAGTCAAGGAAAATTTTTATACATTCCATATTTTTGAAAATGATATTCTTTATGGGTGCTAACCATTATCCGGCTCACATTTTTTTTAATTGACTTCCAGTTGGATCATGTTTCTATGAAAATGCAGTTTTTCCATCATTGTATCAGCTGGGACCAGCATAAAAGTAGTACAATGGGAAGGGCAATTATTCTATGAAATGCAGTCCTGTCTAGCACTTCAAAATTAGTAAAATTTAGACCATTTTGACTTTTCCCATTTTTCCAAAACAAAGAGAAGTAATCTGTGAGGTTGGATGTAAGAGCTCAGGTCTTATTGGGCAAACTTGGAATTGAGAATGACAGATTGCGATTCACAAGTATAGAAGTGAATATTCACCTTGAAGAACTCACAAAACTATTTGCTACATTAAAGTAGTGTATTACAGTTTCCCTAGGAGTATCTAATGACAACTGGAATGTCTAACCTACCCGTTTGATTTGAAATCTTTCCTTCTGGGCAAGGAACACAGTCGTAGCAACAGAATTGCTTTCCTTCCAAGCTTTTCTTGCAGTATCCAGGGCAGCAGGGATCATTACACAGAGAAATTGGAATAACCTGGTGATAAACATAAATTCCTAAAGGGTTAGTCCTGATGTATGTACAAAGTACAGGTTTCCCTGTCCAGTCATATCTGACTCGAAGGCACAATGCTCATCTCTGTTTCCTTGGCTGAGGGAGCCAGCACTGTCCGAAGTTATTTTCAATGGTCATGTGGCCAACATGGCTATATGCACAAGGAACACTGTTACCTTCCCACCAAAGGGGGGACACACATTTGCATGCTTTTGAATTCCTAGGTGAGAAGGAGCTGAGGCAAGAAAAGGAGCTCATCCTATTTCATAACATGCAGATGTCAAACCTGGGCTGTCAGCTTTCCAGCTGACAAGCTCAGGGTATTTAACCATTGAGCCAAGGCATATGTGTAGTAGCCAATAAAATGTTGACATTATAAAGGATGTGCAAATCGCGTGTTTGGAGAATGGCAGAGAGAATAAAGAAATATATGTGATTACAACTCCTGTGATTTCAAATGGAAATGTAACTGAAATGTGAATACCTATTTTTTAAATTATAATGTCACTTTGTCAATTTGATGAAAGCTTCATCATTGACAATATTTGCACAGAATATGCCATTTCAAAATGAGAGAGAAAATTAGATTTCTAAAGCGATTATGTTCAATATTGGATCAAAATGGATCAGTGAAGAGTTGATTAAATAAATTCCATACCTGTTTGAAAGCTGGATGCCAGACAATCACCTCTTCATCAATGATTAATTCCTTGGCATTGGAAATTTGAGGATCCATCTTTCCAACTCTAACTCTCTGAAAGGATCTGTTTGGAAAAGTGATCAAGTTGGTGATGTCGAATCCACCTGTTGCTTCCCCTTTCTCATTCAGGAATACTCTCTCCCCAACTGAATTGTTAAAAGAAATGCCTTGAAGAAGTGAATGGAGCTACTTGAAAGAGAATGAAAGAGAGAGAGAGACAGAGAGATAGACAGAGGCAGAGAGACAGAGATAGAGAAAATGAGCGAATTGGAAGGATAATAATAATAAAGTGGCCAACATATTTAACTTTCGCTTACTCATTCTTCCCGTTGCTTTAACAAATATCAAATAAGTTCAATTAAAATATAAATAATTTATATTTCAGAGTAAGACACAGGTCTGTTTTAATATTAATGTAATGTTATTTCTTGGGTGGGGACTCCAAAACAATAGCAGTTAACAAATTAAAACCAAAGCAAGGTATTGATATTATGCAATTTGATTCAGATATGATTTATATTCACTTTTTAAACAACTAGACAATCAAATGTGGACCATATCTAAACTCATCATACATTGTTTGTTTTTCATTAGTTCAAAGATTCTTCACATCGTGAGACCTCACAGATTTCCTTTAGCCAGATTTTATCATCTTACACTCAATTGTTGAGACAGAGAGAGCGTAAAGTACCCTAACAATGCCTGCTTCATAATAAGCGACCCAATATTGTAATACAAAAAACAGGGATTTATTAACAGCTTCATTAGGAATTCTTCATTAGGCATTTCTTATTCACAGCCATCTTTTTTTGCTTTCTTTATCTGCTTTTGAACTTTGCCCGTGTTACTGTCCTCCCTTTAGCCTGTCATAAATCATGTTATCTAATAGCTTTATTCATTTCAACCCAGCTACTGTAATCTGAGATCTGGCTCACTGCCACTCTGCATGGAATGTCAACACAGAGAGTTGACAGAGAGAGTGGGGGTGGGGGAGAGAGAGGGATGGAAAGAGAAAGAAGGATATAGATATTGAGAGGAAAAAGAGAGAAGGATGGAGGGAGAGAATGAAAGAGAAAAGGATGGAGAGAGAGAAGAATGGAGAGAGAGATATTGAGAGATAGAAGGACGGAGATAGAGAAAGAAAGAGATGGAGAGAGAAAAGGATGGAGAGAGTGAGAGAGAAAAAGATGGAGAGAGAGAGAAGGATTGAGAGAGAAGGATGGAGAAAAAGAGAGAGTGGTGGAGAGAGGGAGAGAGGGAATGGGAAATTGAGAGAATGATGGGTGGAGAGAGAAGAAAGGAGATAGAGAGATTGAGAGAAAGAGATAGAGATGGATGGAGAGAGGAAGACAGAGAATGAGAAGAATGAGAGAGAGAGAGGAAGATGGAAAGAGAGTAGGATGGAGAGAGAGAGAGAGAAGGATCAAGGGAGAGAATGGGAGAGAAAAGGATGGAGAGAGTGAGATGGATGTAGAGAGTGAGATGGATGTAGAGAGAGAGAAGGATGGAAAGAAAGAGAGATGGATGGATAAAGGGAGAGGGAGAATGAGAGAGAGAAAGATGGAGAGAGACAGAGAGAAGGATGGAGAGAGAGAGAGATGGATGGAGAGAGAGAATGATTGAGAGAGAAGGATGGAGAGAAAGAGAGAAAGATGGATGGAGAGAAAGAAGGAAGGAGAGAGAGATTGAGAGAAAGTGAGAGAGAAATGGATGGAGAGAGGAAGAGGGAGAATGAGAGAATGAGAGAGAGGAACATGGAAAGTGAGAGAAGGATGAATATATATCTGCATCCCAACTCTGAAATATTCATGAGCCATGGGCAAGTTCATTAGAGAACCGGCTGAGGATAATTTTGGATAGCAATAGCACTTAGACTCACATACCGCTTCACAGTGCTTTGCAACTCTCTCTAAGCAGTTTGAAGAGTCAGCATTTGTGCCCAACAACCTGGCTCCTCATTTTTTTGAACTCAGAAGGATGGAAGGCTGAGTCAACCTTGAGCCAGTGGGCATTGAACTGCCAAACTGCTGGCAACCGGCATTCAGTACAAGTAGCCTGCAGTACTTTCTCTAACCACTGTGCCACCACAAGCTAATAAGAAAAGTGAAGTGTCCTACATTTCAGAATATTGGGAGGGGGGGCACAAAAAGAAGAAAAAGTGCCTTCAGACACAGTGCAATTGAATTCTTCTTGGAATCCAGATGGATAAATCCACAAGACAGGCCAATTCTATGTGGAAGTGAAAAATTATTTATAAAACAAAAATTGATGCATACAGTACATTCCCTTGGCTATACTGAAATTAGTAAAGGCACAGTTTAAGTTTGTACTCTTACTTTATAAACCTAATAGCTTTGTTGCCTCAGTCTCTCTATTGAGTTGTAGCCATAAAGATAAAGGTTCTTCTTGCACATATGTGCTAGTCATTCCCGACACTACAGGGGGATGCTCATCTCCATTTCAAACCCGAAGAGCCAGCGCTGTCTCCATGGTCATGACTCAATGCCGAAGGTGCACGGAACAGTGTTACCTTCCCCCCAAAGGCGGTTCCTATTTTTCTACTTGCATTTTTACATTCTTTTGAAGTGTTAGGTTGGCAGAATCTGGGACAAGTCATGGGAACTCCCTCCATTAACGCGGCGCTCAGGATTCAAACCACCGAATTGCTGACCTTTCTGATCGACAAGTTCAGAGTCTTAGCCACTGAGCCACTATATCTGTGGTCATAGGACAAGATATATAAGCTATGATGGCTGAAATACAAGAGAGATGTAACATAAAAAAATTACCTGCCAAGGATGCAGATTTGGAAATTCAACCCTTTGAACCACCCTTGGTTGGGATTTTGAGCTCATGGCCTCATGCAAAGAATGTGCCACTGCATAAACAGCATTGTAGATGCTGTAGCTTTGGCCAGTCATCTGCAACTCAAACAGAGGACCAGGTAGATTCTCCAACTTCTCTTCTCCAGTACAGGTTTCAGTAATCATAAGTGAGGACCATTCTAATTCTGCCTTTGGAAATGAACAATTGAACAATTGCCCCCAAACCTCTTGAAGAAATCCATCTTTGTGGGTTGAAGGTTTGATGACTTGAATAAATTCTTTGAAGCCTCGAACTTCTCTGGAATGCACAGTAAAGGAAAGAGCCCCGTGGAACATCAGGAGATCCCATCTCCTTTGGAATCCCAACAGGATGAAATCAATCGGATTCATCAGGATCCAAACCTTCCTCAATAACGCACTCTCTTTATTTTCAGGATCCCATAGAAACATGATCATTCTGAGCCACAGTATTGTGGTTGACTCTCCGTGGACAAGAAAAACATTAGCTTTTTGATCCATCAGTTTATTAGAAATAACTGAGATTGAATTGAACAATTCTGGCATGTCATCCAAGTCGAGATATTGTGGAATTTTTTGCGTGAAAGCTAAACAGACCCCATTCTGTGAAAGCAGCGGCTGCAGTTTCTGCAAAAACCGCTCTTCCTTATTTTCGAAAGCAAAGAGTCCAATCCATGTCCATCCAAAATGGAGAAGAAGTTGTATAAGTCCAGTGTACTGATGCTCCTCTTTGGGGACCATGCAATAAAGTGGAAATAACTCAGTAATTTGAAAGTCTTCTTGGGCAAAGGAACCATAAATCAACTAAACGAACGGAAAAGAGAAATTCATTATTCATGAAAATCATGGGAGAAATATGATGAAGACTGCGGGATAGAAACTCAATGAAGCTCTCCCTACATTGAACATTTGTCCAATTCTATGTAGATATTTGCTGGAAAACAGAAGCAAGCAAAATTCCTTGATGATATATTTTCTCATCTGAAATATAACGAGATTACAATCACACTCACTTTCCTAATATAGAGGTCCAGTATGTTCATCCCCTTAGAACATCTGGAAACTTGTTCAGTATCTGACTGCCAGTTAGACATTTAATGAAGCTTTCTCTACATTGAATATTTGTCCAATTCTATGTAAAGTATGACGTTTGCTGGAAAAGAGAAGCAACTATAATTTCTTGACACAATATTTTCTCATCTGAAATATAACTAGATTACAATCACACTCAGTTTCCTAATGCAGCGTTCCAGTATGTTCATCCCCTTAGAACATCTGGAAACTTGCTAACCATCTGAGTTTTTGAGCTCCCTTATTTGTAGCAGATAAAATAAAATAATTATACGTGGAAGACTATGCCCGTCAGTTTTTGGAGGAGTAGAGTTAATCATCTCTTCATTTACTACAATTATTATAGAGATCTTCAAAAGTACCAGGTAGCCCCAATACTCCAACAATTTCCAGCCAAATCAGTTGAGTTTTAAATTCAATTCTTATTTTCAGACCCAACCAAGACACAGCAAGTGGAGTTGTCACCTGTTTTCAGGTAGCTTGGTGGAATCTGGAGCTGAGTTGAGGACAGCAGTGAAAATGCTGATAGCTTTGATTTCAGGAAGTGGCTGAAAGGAAATCCTCCCTAAAACCACAAGACATGATAGCAGCATTCCAATATTTGGGATACTCCTACAAAGTCGTGGGGGGGCTCACACTATTTTCCAAAGCGCCAAAATGCAACATGAGAAACCATGGATGGAAACTAACCAAGGAAAAAATTAACCTAGAACAAGAAAGAAATTTCCTAACGGTGAGAACAATTAACCAATAGAACAACTTGTCTTCAGATGTTGTGGGTGCTCCATCACTGGAGGCTTTCAAAAAGAGACTGGACAGTAATTTTCCTGAAATGGTATAGGGTCTGTTGCTCGGAGAGGGGGTTGGAATAGAGGACCTCTAATGACTCTTCCAACTCAATAATTCTATCTCCTATGTGATAGCCAGCCTTCTCTATCCTCTTCACACAGCTCCATATCTCACCACAGATAGTGGTCAATGCAAATCGTCAGGTTGCCTTCTCTAGTAAGATTAATTTTGTACTGTAATTTGTGATTTAAATTTAAATTAATAAAGGGTTTAGATTTTCTTGACTGATTTTTTTGAGCCAACATCTTGAGTTGTGGGAACTGCAGAAGGGATGGAAAAAAAAGAGAGCCAAATTCTGAAGTCCTGCAGAATGGCATGGCAAAATACTAATCCTACAGCACCAATCCTTCAAAAATGGCTAAGAAAAACACTAAATCACTTTCATCCTACACCAAGCAAATTGTAGCAAGAGTTGTGACCTATTGCTGGTTTACAGTCAAAATATAAGTATGATTGTAATAAAAGATTTTGATTTAATTGGATTGGCTTGAGCCAGTCTATTGAGTTGTGGGAAAAACAGACAAGTGGTGATAAAAGTGTATTTAATTGAATTCCTACAGAAAAGAATGGCAAGCAACTAGTATATACTATTAATTACAAACTTCTTTTCTCTCTCACTCCACCCCAAACTACCTGTGGAACTTTGTAGACATGTACAGTTTCTGCCATAAAGGATGATGTATCAGGACCTAATCCCCCAATTATGGCTATGAGATTTTTCTGGCTGTCACATTTGTAGTTTGGGACAAATTCCTGGGATTTGAAAATCAGGTCCAGAGTGGTACGATAGGTCATCGTTGGGTTGTTGTAACTGTCATAGATGTGGAACCCGAGAGTGATGTTAGGTAAGATCTGGGAGTCCTCATTGATCTCCTTCACAGCAAAGGCCAAGGTGAGGACGTGCTGGTAGAATTTGGTTATGACACTGCAAATAGTTTAAACACCCCCATTGAACAATATAAGTTGACAATTCTATTATGGTGAAAGCATTGATATATGAGTAACAACCATTTCTGTCTTTGGTGTAAGTGAGAAGATGAGAGTCTTTGTAAAACACTCAATAATTTCTATAGTTTTCAACTACAGCATTTCCATTATTTGCAACAAATATGTAGAGAACAAAGTTGTGATTGTTGTTTCAAACATGTATTTCTATTATGTATTCTACAAAATGGAATACAGCCAGCAAGTATCACTCTTTTAATATATGTAAGCAATGCAAGGAGTGACTGCACAGACTGGATAATTATACTCACTAAATGTTCTCCAAAATGTTCTCCAAAAGACTTTTTGCACCTTAACTTCATGCAGTTTGTGAATAACAATTTAATACAATGAGAAGAAAATGATTTGTTTTCCCACAATCAAATATGTTTGAAAAACAAGGAAGGAAGAGCAAATTTATATAAAAAACTTGCATTTATTCTCAAAGAACTATTAGTAAAAAAAAAATTGTGGCATATCTATCTCAGTTTAGAAAATGAATGGGAAAAAAATAGAATAGAACACAACACAACACAACATAACAGAATAGAATACAGTAGAATTCTTTATTGGCCAAGTGTGACTGGACACAAAATTAATTTGTCTCTGGTTCTAAAAGAAGTGCTCATAAAAGAAAAAAAATGCATTCATCAAGAATCATAAGCTACAACAGTGATAGACATAGGTTACCAATAAGCAAATCATACCAGGAAATAGCTAAAACAATATAAAACAATCCTTACAGTGGTAAATCACAACGTTTTTGAGAAGGATATTTTGTAAATTCACGTTCAACAAGATTGTGAATTATCTGAGACACCATCCCACCTATGATGAGGTCACCAGGCTGGTACCATTCATGGGGAACAGGGAAAATATTGCTCGCAGGGCAGCTCAGAGTAACTGCTTTCTGCACCAAGAGAATCAGAAGGAACAACATCTTCAGGCATTTGTCATAGGGAAAAAAATTGTTTCTCCTGTCCATAAGGAAGTTTGTATTTTAGTGGTTCATTCAATGATTAAGCAAAGGTTTATATCTGACAATGCACCTAATCAGAAATCCCATCATTTTCTATCTGAAGTTCCATGTGTGTAGCAAATTTGTATACTGACTATAACTAGGATTGAACAGATATTCTGGGGGTGAAAAGGAGGGAGGAAACTTGTAAGAATGAATCTGATGGAGCCATTATTATCCCTTTGTGCCAAACTCCCTGGAGTTCAAGAGTTACTTTATAACCAAATAGATACCTTAAGTGTTGCTGAATTTTAATACCTTTATGTACAGACCTTGAGGTTTTGGCTTAGCTAAAAAAAATATGGCGATTCCTGTAGGAGATAATTATTTTGTTTTTGCTGAGAGAATAAGGAGTTCAATTGAAGGTTTTTTTTCCCAATGATGAAATTCTAATGAAAGTAATATAAGGGACATTGGCAATTAAAAACAGCCTCAAGTGTTGAAATTCATGTTCATTCCTTATAATGGAGCAAGGTTCCCATTTTCCATATAAAATGAACAGAATTGTTTAGCAGAGAAGAGGAAATATTTTTTTACATATCAAGGTCTGACAAATAAGTCAATAATTTGTTTGGAGGTTTTATCCACATTTTCAGTCAAAGAATGTTGATGAATGAAACAATAAAAATATTGATACTGATATTTCAAAAGTTGCATTAGTTATTGACTAATAATTTAATAATCTACTTTAGGTTTAATAATCTACTTGACATAGTGACAAAATTAGTGGACCATAAGAATACAGTTGATATCATTTACTTGGACTTCAGTAAGGCATTTGATAAAGGAGACAATCACCTACTACTAGATAAAGTAGAAAATTGTGAGTTACACAGCATCACTAACGATGGATTCGTAACTGGCTGACCAACCACATTCAACTTGTAGTCCTCAATGGAACTGAATCTACATGGAGGGAGGTATGCAGTTGAGTACCCCAAGGCTCTGTTTTAGGCCCAGTACTCTTCAACATCTTCATCAATGATTTGGATGAGAGGATAGATGGGGAACTCATCAAATTTGCAGATGACACCAAGCTGGCACAAATAGCCAACAATCCAGAAGAGAGGCTCAAGATACAAGTTGATCTTGAAAGACTTGAACATTGGGCACTATCTAATAAAATGAAATTCAATGGTGAAAAAAGTAAGGTTCTACACTTAGGCAAGAAAAACAAAATGGTTGTAGGGTTTCCTGCCTAGGCAGGAGGTTGGACTAGAAGACCTCCATGATCCTTCCAACTCTGTTATTCTATTATATTCTGCTTGTTTCTTTGTTTGTTCATTTGTGAGAATTTATTTGGCACCCGTTCACTGTCAGGGTTTCTGGGCTGCTGAAAAAAATCCAAAATACAAACAATAGAAATAATAAACTTTCCTCCCCACACACTCCTGGGGATAACAATCCTTTAGATAAGCCATTTGAAGGGCTCCATCCCACTCTGGGCTCCATCCCACTCTGGGCTCCAAAAGCATGTTGGCAAAAGGGCCTTGCTGAAGACAATCAAAGTGGGTGCCAATCTAACCTCCATGGGGATGATATTCCAAAGAGTGGGAGCCACCCTAGGCCCATCTTCTGAGTCCTGCCACATGGAGTTTCTTAGGAGAGAAGACCCTCCACGACTCCCCACTCGACCATGTTAGGATTTAAAGGTAACAACCTTTGCCCAGAAGGAAATTGGCAGCCAATGCAGCTCTTGCAGGAGAGGTGATAGATCTGAACACCTGGGTCTGTACAAAATCTTCTTCTTCTTCTTCTTCTTCTTCTTCTTCTTCTTCTTCTTCTTCTTCTTCTTCTTCTTCTTCTTCTTCTTCTTCTTCTCCTCCTCCTCCTCCTCCTCCTCCTCCTCCTCCTTCTCCTCCTCCTCCTCCTCCTCTTCTTCCTCCTCCTCCTCCTCCTCCTCCTCCTCCTCCTCCTCCTCCTCCTCCTCCTCCTCTCCTTCTCCTCCTCCTCCTCCCCCTAACCTTCATATTATATGGACAGTACATTGACTGGGTCAAATATTTTCTAAACCACATAAACAATAGTAAAACAAATAAATATCTGTACAAATCTTCCAACTTCAACAATATTGGTCTCTTTCCATAGTCCTTTATCATTTTCCAATAGTTCATTTAAACATAAATAGTATTACTTTGGGCCCTATATTTATTACATCCTGCTAAGTAATATCATTTAATATTTTTAAAAATTCCTCCTCCTCCTCCTCCTCCTCCTCCTCCTCCTCCTCCTCCTCCTCCTCCTCCTCCTCCTCCTCCTCCTCCTGCTCCTCCTGCTCCTCCTCCTCCTTCATGATTGGACATTGGGATCATATTAGCAATCCTATTTTTATCAACAGCCACATGAAAAAGTGCTGCTGAGTTTTGTCCAAACCAGTCCCTGAGATTTCAAAGCCATAATGTTCTTCTTCTGCCTGGTCCACATTTGCCTTCAGTCTTTTCCTGGAAGATTAAGTGAAGTATCACATATTTTTCTAGATGTCGTATCACATGTCCAAAATATTCAAACTTTCTCTTTTTTATAGTTTTGATTATTTCTATTGGCTTTCCCAGGCGGCTTATCACCTCCTCATTTCCATTTGGGCAATTGAATTTTGAAACAATTGGAGCCTCTACATATTTTTCAAGGGAAGTCCCATATCTGAATGGTCAAATAATAGGCAACTCCGTATCTCTGCTAAAAAATGTTCTGTCCTACACAGTAGCAACAAAAACCAGAACACCAAATGCAAGCTGGATGGGTATGACCTAATGGATGACCCACACTCTGTCAAGGACATAGGAGTACTCATCTCTAAAGATCTAAGCCCCAGAGCTCACAGTAACCACATTGCCAAAAAAGTTGTCAACCTTATTTTACGAAGTTTTTCTTTGGTAACACTATACTGCTAACTAGGGCATACAAAACCTTTGCTAGAGCAATTCTTGAATACTGCCCCCCTCCCTGGAATCCACATTGTATAGCAGACCTTAATACAATAGAGAGGGTCCAGAGGTATTCCACAAGAACAGTGCTTAACTCATCTGCTCGCAAGAACATACCTTATGCCACCATGCTTGAAATTTTTGGCTTGGACAACCTCGAACTACTCTGCCTATGTTCTGACCTAAGCATAGTACACAAAATTATCTGATATAATGTAAATGACTATTTCAATTTCAACTGCCATAATACACGGGCAAACAATAGATACAAACTCAAAGTAAACCGTTCCAAACTCGATTGCAAAAAATACGACTTCCGCTATAGAGTGGTCAATGCCTGGAATGCTCTACATGACTGTGTTAGTTCCTCAAACTCCCATATCTTTAACCATAATCTGTCCACCGTGGACCTCACATGTTTCCTAAAAGGTCCCTAAGGGGGCATGCATAAGCGCACCTGTGTGCCTACCATACCTGTCACACTGTCCCCATTGATAGTACTCATTTTATGTGTTCATGGTCATGTTACACTTATTTATACCCATCTATTTGGGCAGAGCGGACCTGGCGTGCATTACGGAGACCTGGTTGTGCCATGAGGGGGGTGTTCCCCTTAGTGAATTATGTCCACCAGGCTTCCGGGCATTTCACCAGCCGAGAGCCCAGGGCAGGGGCGGGGTGTGTGTGTGTCGGTGATTATTAGGGAAAGTGTCAGACCTCAGGAGGTCACTGTGCCTCAGATAGGTGGGTGTGAGTTCCTTTTTGTGAAATGGAGCCTTGGAGTTCAGGTGGGCCTTTTTGTTATGTACCTGTCTCCCTGCTATGTTTCATTGGCCCTGCCAGAGCTGCTGAATTGTCTGGATTGGCTGTTGATTTCCCCAGGCTTATGATCCTGGGGGATTTCAATCTGCCTTCCATTGGCAAGACATCTGAGTCAGCTCGGGAGTTCATGGCTTCCATGACGGCTCTGGACCTAACTCAGTTAATTCAAGACCCTACCCATAATGGGGGATGCACGCTTGACCTGATTTTTGTCTCTGGGCAGTGGATGAGTGATCTAGATTTAGGGGATATTTCTATCCAATCCTTGTCATGGTCAGATCATTTCCTCATCAGGCTTGACTTCCATACTGCTACCCCTCACAGCAGGAAGGTGGAACCGACTAGATGGTTCCGCCTCAGGCACCTGATGGACCCTGAAAGGTTCCTGATGGAGCTTGGGACTTTTCCTGAATCCCATTTTCACAACTCGACCGAAGCCCTGGTGGAAGCCTGGGATAGGGCGGCCACTGGGGCTTTGGATCATGTTGTGCCTTTGCGGCCTCTGACCTGGTGTCAATCCCGGGTAGCCCCCTGGTTTACCAAGGAGCTCTGGGAGATGAAATGCCCGAAAAGACACCTAGAGAGTGGTTGGAGGGCCAGCCGGTCTGAATCTGATCGAACACTAGTAAGAATTCATATTAAATCCTACTTCGTGGCGATAAAAGCGGCAAAACGGCAACATTTTTCCGCTCTTATCTCATCTGCAGAGAACTGCCCAGCCGCCCTATTTAGGGTGACCCGCTCCTTACTTAACCAAGGTGCTGGGAAAGACCCCTTGCAGGGTAGGGCTGAAGAATTTGTTCAGTATCTGCAGGATAAAATCACTCAGATCAGGACAGGCTTACACTCTCTGTACTGGTCCTATTAGACCTCTCAGCGCCTTTCGATACCATCAACCATGGTATCCTACTGTGACGACTCAGGGGGTTGGGAGTGGGGGGCACCGTTTTACAGTGGTTCTCCTCCTACCTGTCTGATCGGTCGCAGTTTGTGTTGACTAGAAAGCAAGGATCGACTCCGAGGCGCATCACTGTGAGGTGCTCCAGGGATCAGTTCTCTCACCCCTCCTGTTCAACATATATATGAAACCACTGGGTGAGATCATCTGTGGTTTATGGGTATGGTATCATCAATATGCTGATGATACCCAACTTTTCATCTCTACCATAGACCACCCAAACGATGCCCTCGACGTGATGTTCCAATGCCTGGAGGCTGTACGGAACTGGATGGGGAGGAACAGGCTCAAGCTCAATCCCTCCAAGACGGAGTGCCTGTGGTTTCCGTTATCCCGATTTATGCATCTTGTTCCATCTTTGATGATAGGGGGAGAAATTTTAGCCCCCTCAGAAAGGGCCCACAATCTGGGAGTCCTCCTGGATACGTAGCTTAGTTTAGAAGAACACCTCACGGCCGTGACCAGGGGGGCCTTTTACCAGGTTCGCCTGTACGTCAGTTGCGCCCCTTCCTGGATCAGGATGCTCTGTGCACAGTCACTCATGCCCTCATCCTTTCTTGCTTGGACTATTGTAATGTTCTCTACATGGGGCTGCCCTTGAAGAGCACCCGGAAGCTTCAGCTGGTCCAGAATGCGGCTGCGTGGGTTATCTAGGTGTCCCCATGTTACACCCCTTATAGGCGGCCTGCACTGGTTGCCGGTTGCCTTCTGGGTGCGGTTCAAGGTACTAATTATGACCTTTAAAGTGCTCCATGGCTTAGGCCCAGGGTACCTGCGAGACCACCTACTGCCACCGGTAGCCTCCCATCGTCCAGTGCGATCCCACAGAGTGCGATCCCACCTCAGGGTGCCGTCGGCCAGACAGTGTCAGCTAGTGACCCCCAGGGGGAGAGCCTTCTCTGTGAGAGTGCCTTCCCTCTGGAATGAGCTGCCCCCAGAGCTTCGTATAATCCCCAACCTCCGGTCCTTCCGACGCGCCCTAAAAAGTTGGCTTTTCCAGCAAACCAGCCTGGCCTGAACAAAAAAAAGTAAAGTATTGATCACTGTTAATTTAAGATCGATTTTTTTAAAAAAAATGTATTGTCGATTTTAATTAGGTTTGGGATATTCCATTTAATTTTTTTAACTTTTATATTATGTGTTTCTTTTAATTGTTGTACGCTCTCCTGAGTCCTTGGGAGAAGACGGCATATAAATCTAATAAATCTCAATCTCAAATCTCAATCTATTTGTACTAATCTCATGCAAAAATGTCCATGTCTATATTAATACCTGTTGCCTTGTACATGTTGACAAACAAATAAATTAAATAAATAAATAAATGGAGAGCCCCATATAAAGCTGCTGATCTCATAATTGGTGGTAGAGTCTATGTCTTTTATGAATTGAACTTAAAGGAACATTCCTGTGTAAAGCATTATGCTCTGTTGGACTCATTGCTACAGATTTCTACCCTTTCTTCTCTTCTACCAGAGTATCTGTTCAAATATTGTACAGGATACAAATTTGCACTCACACGGATCTTCAAGTAGAAAAGAATAGATTTTCTCATTAGATGCATTCTCACATATAACCTTGTATTGGTCTTCAGATGAAGTATTGGACTCTCGGTGTTTTCTGATCAGGAGGATGGAAGGGAAAACAATTTCATGATAACAAAAGCATGAAGATGTTTCTGGTGATGTTTTTGGTGCACAAAGTAGTCACTCTGAAATGCCCTGCAAGTGATGCTTTCCTTGCTCCACATGAGTGGTACCAGCCTGGAGACCTCATCATTGGTGGGATGGCATCTCACTTCGCTTACCACCTTTATGAAGCTAAATTTAGTGAAAATCCTTCTCAGAAACCTTATGAGATACCAGTGTAAGAATTTTTTTTCTCTATGTCTAATCTTACTCCGATTTTCAAAAATCCTTTCTATGACTAAAATGTTATTTGTGCGTAACTGTAAGGTGTAAAATATAATCTATGTCTCCCCTTTCTTCCAATTGTATCTGTTTACGAAGGGAGGAATAACCTTTGTGAGATATTAAAATCAATTCTTATACTCACAATGCAAAAGACAACTCTGGTTCACAATTCAAAGATTTATTGCAAAGAAATGAAATAGAGGTTGCAAGTGCGGCCTTCCAGACTCTTCCCGAGTGCAAAGAGTGCAAAAAACAGGTTTCAAGCAATACAATTTATATTTTTCTAATCATTACGCACGATTCTTAAGAAGATCATCTCCACATCCACATCTCCAAAGTCATTCTTTGAAGTTAATTAGCATTTCAAGAGATCAGAGGGACCCTTCCTGCAGACCGCTTTATCTTATCAAAGATTTTCAAAAATCCTTTATATGACTAAAAAGTTCTCTCTGCATAAACATTATGTTTAAAATATTATCTATGCCTTCCCTTTCTTCCAATTGTATCTGTTAAAGAAAGGAGAAATAACCTTCTTAACATTATCTTAAAGTATTTCACATGAAATGTATAAAAGTTCAAATCAAAAAGTCTCTATATGAAGATTTACTGGGATAAGATAATTTTTAGAAAGATTTGACAATATCTCTCCTCACAAAATACATATATTTGGTAAATAAGTGACATCTACTGAATCTGCTCTTCTGTTTGAAATAATTCCAATAAATTCCTTTCCGTATTTATACTTAGAAGAATTTCAGGGAAACAATTCCTTCCTTGCATATATTTTATATGAAAACTCAATCAGGACAATTTCATTTGATCTTACAACTCTAGAGAATACTACTCCATTTTCCTGCAGCTGACATATGGCTCCTTACCCCAAGAGCAATTTCAGACCAATAAGATCTCTTCACTTTATTTCATGGTCCCCAAAGAAGACCATCAGTACATTGGGATTGTCCAACTGCTTCACCATTTCAAGTGGACATGGATTGGGATATTTGCTGTTGACAACAAAGATGGAGAAAATTTCTTACAGAAAATGCTGCCCTTGCTTTCAGAGAACGGAATCTGTATATCATTCATTGAAAGGCTTGAACAGCTAATCCACTTGGAAGACTTTCCAGAAGTAATTGAAAAAATCTTAATTATTTCCACGAATTGGATAATTAGCAAAGCCAATGCATTTCTTGTCTATGGAGAATCATTGACAATTATGTGGCTGAGAGTTGTCACATTTATGATAGATCCTGAAAGCAAGGAAACTGCATTATTTAGAAGGGTGTGGATCATGACTGCCCAGATTGATTTCGTATTATCAGGATTTCAAATCCCATGGGGTCTCCAGATGTTCCATGGGGCTATTTCCTTCGCCATTCATTCAACAGCAGTTGCAGGTTTCAAGGAGTTTCTTCAGACCATGAATCCTCTTTCAGACTACAGAGATCAGTTTCTGCAGGAAGTTTGGGAACAAGCATTTGATTGTTCATTTCCAAAACCAGAGTTAAAAGAAATACAAGACATTTTCCAGAAGGAAGGTAGAATATGCACTGAGGAGATGAAGCTGGAGGATCTTCCTGGATCTGCCTTTGAAATGGAGATGACTGGCCAAAGCTACAGCGTCTACAATGCTGTTTATGCTGTGGCTCATGCTTTGCAGGCTCTGTACACTTTATGGTACAATAGAAAAAAAACAATGATGAGTAAAAATCCTGACCTTCCACATCTCCGAGCTTGGCAGGTATTCCCTTTGCTTTGGCCACTTCTGTTATTTCAATAAGCAGCTTGTCGTAGAATTATGTTTTGAAACCATTATGGAAAGTCTTAATATTTTCTGCATGTGAAATCAAGCACAAGAAACAACCTAGAAATACGGAGGAATTTTGTGATGGTGACAACAATTAACCATTAATTGGTGGAACAGCTTGTCTTCAGAAGTTTTGAATGCTCCAACACTGGAGATTTTTATGAAGCAAAGGACAGCCACTTATATGAAATAGCATAGGGTCTCCTACTTGAGTAGGGTGTTGGATTAGAAGACCTCCAAGTCTTCTGACTCTGAAATGCTGTTCCGTCTTAAATAGATATTGAGAAAAATAGTTTATATTGTTGTTCTGGAGCTACTGCATCAATTATGGTTTAGTTGTCAGTAGAGGTTATTGAATAAATCACAATATATTGCATAATAAGAGATAGTTAAAATTATAATTTAGATTACTTTTCATTGCCTCCTCCAACAATAATCAATTCTCCATGAATTTTGATGTGGCTCATGGACTTGTCATGGGTAACAAGCTGAGCTTTCTGTCTCTATCTGGAGTTTTAGAGGAGTGAAATAAAAGTGGGTCTTTTAGTTGTGAAATCCATCGTATGAAACATGAAACACGTTTGCAATAATCTCTATCTTCCATCTCTCTATGGAGGAATATTTTAGTCTCAGAATATAAAATTTGTGTAACGGACAATGAGGAAATATTAGATATGATCTAGGTTGAATGAATTGTTTATATAGTCAAAATAAATCAGGTGTTTCAAACTCATGGCCCATGGGCCGGATGGATCACACGCTGGCCATGCTCTCCCTTGGTTTAGTTAAGGGGGGGGGAAAGTTGTGACATTTCACATGATGGCATGATGGTGTGAGTTTGACCTCCCTGATCTAAATCATAATTCAAGGAAGGTACATAATTCCAGAACTTTTTATTCATTCTTCTTCTTTTCATTTTTACTCTTCCTTATATTAATATCAATAAGAAATATAGATAGTTAGATAGTTAGATAGATAGATCGATCGATCGATCGATAGATAGATAGATAGATAGATAGATAGATAGATAGATAGATAGATAGATAGATAGATAGATGATAGATAGGACATGTACATTATCAGGCAATATTGATTGTCAAATTTCTAAGTGTTCATACTTAATAATAGTTATAGGAATAGGAAGAATGAGGGAATGAAATTTAAATATGATTTTCTCTTCTTTATTATGTTGCTTTTAATTCCCTCTTTCTTTTATTCTCTTTCAAGTAGCTCCATTCACATCTTCAAGGCATTTCTTTTAACAATTCAGCTGGGGAAAGAGTGTTCCTGAGTGAGAAAGGGAAAGCAACAGGTGGATTCGACATCATCAATTTGATCACCTTCCCAAACGGATCCTTTTGGAAAATTAGAGTTGGAAAGATGGATCTGCAAGCTCTAAAAGGGAAGGAATTGTGGATTAATGAGGATGTGATTGTTTGGAGTCCAGCTTTTAACCAGGTATCAAATTAGTGATCCCACTGTAGTCTATTGTGATCCATGCCTTAACCCATTATTATCACATATTGAACATAATCTCTTTAGAAATCTAATTTCTAGTCTTTTTAAAATAAACAATAGCATATTTTTTCAAATGTTGTGGACGATCAAAGATTCCTCAAATTGACACAATATGATTTTACAATCTAAAAGCCAGGATGGCATATTTGGTGGGCATTTCCACTTGAAATCACAAGAGTGGCCATGTTTGCATGACATCGTTACCATGTATTTACCCTAATCTTCAGACAGGAGTTTTTGTACCTCATTATATTTTCTCAATTATATTTCAGTTGTTGATGAAGCTGTTAATATGCTGTATTCTTTTAGGAAGTCAATAATCATGTTACTACATTAAGGAGAAAATTCAGAAACTGTCTTTAAAACTCTCCTTTTCAAAACATATCCATGCTTTTCATCAGGTTCTTCCGTTTTCTCAATGCAATGACCCTTGTTTCCCTGGGTCCTGGAAGAAAGGAATTGAGGGAAGTCAGTTCTGCTGCTATGACTGTGTTCCATGCCCAGAAGGGAAGATTTCGAATCAAAATGGTAGAGTAGAAATTGTACCAATTTTCATTAGAAATAAGGGAACTTTAATAAACTACATGGGTGCATAAAAATAATATTATTATTTTCAATAATTTGTAAGGCCTAGATGACATTTTTTTATTTTCCTTCCAGATAGGGACGACTGTTTTCAATGTTCAGAAGATCATCACCCAAATAAAGAAAAGAATGGATGTATCCTGAAACTGCTGGTTTTTCTAACTTTTGAAGAAACCTTAGAAATTGGTTTAACCTCAGCAGCTCTTGGTTTCTTCTTCTTGACCTCATGTGTACTTGGAACTGTTTTTAAGAACAGGGATATCCCCATTGTCAAAGCCAATAACCGGTCCCTCACGTACACCCTGCTTGTCTCTCTTCTGCTCTGTTTTCTCTCCTCTTTGCTCTTCCTCAGCCAACCGGGCCAAGTGATCTGCCTTCTCCGACAATCAATGTTTGGCATCATTTTCTCAGTGGACGTTTCTAGTGTACTTGCTAAAACCATCACTGTTGTTGTGGCTTTCTTAGCCACTAAACCAGGATCTCAGATGAGGAGATGGGTGGGGAAAAGATTTGCCTTTTTTATTGTCCTTTCCTGCTCCTTATTACAAGTATGTATTTGTATTCTTTGGTTGTCGACATCTCCCCCATTCCCTGATTTTGACATGCATTCAGAGTTCCAAAAAATGATTTTACAGAGCAATGAGGGTTAAGCTTTCTTCTTCTACAGTGTCTTGGGCTACATGGGTATCTTAGCCATTGCCAGCTTTATTGTGGCTTTCCTTGCCCATAAATTACCCAACAGCTTTAACGAAGCCAAGTTCATCACCTTCAGCATGTTGGCCTTTTGCACTGTGTGGATCTCCTTCTTTCCAGCCTATCTGAGCACAAAGATTAAAGCCATGGTAGCCATGGAGGTCTTCTCCATCTTGGCCTCCAGCGCTGCATTACTGGGATGCATATTCCTCCCAAAGTGCTACATCATTGTTCTCCGGCCTGACCTCAACCACAGAGAGCAACTTATTAAGAGGTGTTAGTACCCCATATGATCTTTCTTGCTAGGAAAAATTGCTGACAAAAAATAAAAAAAATATGTAGAAGTTTCATTTCTGCCAATGGAGGCTTTGTGTAGGATTATTGTGTGTAGCAAGCTTTATTATAGTTGCCTATTCCCAAAACACTAGATGTGCCTTATTTCCTACATTTCCAAAGACTCTTGAAAATTCCCTTGTGTCCCTTTCAAAATTCTATTTCAAAAGACTTTGACAAAATTGATTGGCCATGTGCTGTTAGGACTTTTCTGGAATTGACTCAAAGTGTGTCCAATATTTTACCTGCTACTATCATGATATATATGCCTTCTATTTATAAACCACAACATATAGTCAAGATCGGAATATCATTCTGTAGACATGAATTTAACCCAGCATCATGGTTTCTGAATGCTGTACATTGCACCTTGTTTTTAAAAAATGTTATCTTAGATCATTACCATTCATTTTTAATCTTTAAATACAGCTCCACTGTAACTGATTATCATATTTTAACAATATAGAAAACTAATGTAATGAAATGAAATATATTCTCGCTTCTGCCTCATTCTTTTTTCAAAGTGTATACTGCCCAGTAACTATAATAAAGTGCGAATTTATTTCTGTAGGAGAAGACTGGTAGAGCCAGGGGGAAGAATAAAAAAGGGATCAGTTTAGAGACCTTTCATACCCACAAATGCAACCCCTCCTTGAATGCTATTAACCATTGTTTATTTCTAACCATACTAGCTAATAACCCAGCATAGCCTGGTTGTGCATTTATCCCAATTCCCAAGAGGGAGCCCTCTTGTAAACTACTGCCCAGCTGTTCCCATGGCAACTCCACTGTGCTGTACTGTAGAAGCCATTTTAAGGCACAATAAGCTGTATCTTAATAGAACTTGAATCCAAAATGCACACTATCGCAAAATGCAAGCTATCACTCTCAAAAATACTGTGACTTGACGCTATAATTAAGTCCTTTTCATTTCAGCAGCCCAGGCATTCCAGAGTTATGCTGGAACACACACTGACAGGGACACATCCCGAGGGGTGTTAGAGGTGTCTTACCCTCATAGTATTTGTTTCCAGAGAGTAAGTCATCTGTGTACCAACCTTGGTTGAAATTGCTCAAGGTGTTTGTGTCTGTGTTATGCTGGAAAACACACACACATAAACACAGATACCAATTTATAGATAGATAGATAGATAGATAGATAGATAGATAGATAGATAGATAGATAGATAGATAGATAGATAGATGACGGCCATTTGTTCAATAGATTTCTCTGCATAAATTTTAAGCAATAAATCAATTTACTTTAACCTTCATGACTGGACTTGTTATTTCTTTTGCCTGACATTAATCTCCACTCCCAAAGTTGTTCATGGAGGAGCAATGGAAACCCCCAGCATCACATCTGACAACTAGAAGCAATTGGCCAATTATTGTCTCATCAAAACAAAATAATTATCTCCTACAGGATTCACCTTGTTTTCCTGGCTGGGCAAAACATGAAAGGCTGCACAGGAGGGAATGATATTCAGAAATAGTCAAGGCATTAGCTTGGATAAAAACATAACACTTGAACCACAGAAAGTTTGGCACAAGGGTAATAATGGCTCTGTCAGCCATATTGCTTCAGGTTTCTAACCACTGTTCTCTTCTTCCAGAAGATCAGTTCAAATCCTAGTGCTATTCAAGATACAACTTTGCACTCACATCGATCTTCAAATTGAAAACAATACATCTTCTCATTAAGTGCATTCTCAGATATAAACCTTGGATTAATCTTTAGATGAAGGATTGAATTACATGTGCTTCCTGATTGGTAGGATAGAACGCAAACCACTGTCACAAAAACAAAAGCATGAAGATGTTTCTTGTGATGTTTTTGGTACCCAAAATAGTTACTCTGAGCTGCCCTGCAACTGATGCTTTCCTTGTCCCACATGAGTGGTATCAGCCTGGTGACTTCATCGTTGGTGGGATTACATCTCACATGGGTTACAACTTTTATGAATTTAAATTTAGTGAAAATCCTTCTAAAAAACCTTATGACATACCAAAGTAAGTTTTCCCCCCCTCTTATCTAGATTTTCAAAAATACTTTATATGGCTAAAAAGTTTTTAATATAATTTTCTTTCCAACTTTCTTTTTCTTCCAGGCCTTCCTTCCTTCCTTTCCTTCTTTCTAATGTATCAAGTTATGACAGAAGAAATAACCTTCTTTACATCATTTTAGAGTCTTTCACATGAAGTGAACACTTCAGATCAAGAAGTCTCTATTTGAACATTTACTGAGGGAAAGATAATTTTTAGAAAGATTTGGTATTATCTCTCATCACAAAACATACACATAGAGAGATGTTATTTTTTACAGAGGCATGATTGAGAGCCTTTTCACAAAGTGCATCACTGTTTGGATTAGTGGCAGCAGTGCCTCAGATAGAAAGTCCATACAGAGAGAGTGCTAAGGACAGCCGAGATGTTTATAACAATTTCATTTCCTGTTGTTCAGGATACTGTTTATAAAATCTATGTGCATAGTGCTCAACTGTTTTCTTCACCATGTACATGTATATGTCCAAACTAGACTATGTTGTTTCTCTAGGTCATATAATATACATGGATATATACATAATTTTGTATTTATTTTCAGAAAAATATCATAGAATATAAATATAGTACTGGCAAAAAGTCACTACTTACATTTGTTGTAGTACATATTTGTTGGAGGTCAAGGAAAGGCTGTGTAAATTAAATCTGAACTCTGTAAAGATTACCATTTATTCTCCATAAAGGAGAATATTTTAGTTCCAGATGGAAATGAGGGGTCCTTGGTGATCTCTGAGATGTGTTCTTTCCTTGTAGACATTATTCAAACTAGATAACATCCTCAGTTCTCTGATGATGTTACCTATTTTGGGTAATGAAATGTCTTCAACAAAGACACCACGCTCAGAGAGCACCAAGGATCCTCTGTAGAAATTATTAAGAACATTAGAAAACGCGATTATCTTTTTACTACTATCAGAGAAAGAATTGTTTATCATTCATACAGAAAATGATGCCACTTTATGAGAATTGTCAATTTTCTCCTTCAACTGGGTATTTAAATTTTTGCAGTATATTCCCCAAATTCCATCAACATGTCCTCGCCTTGGCTTTTGCTGTGAAGGAGATCAACAAGGACTCCCAGATCTTATCTAATGTAACTCTTGGATTCCACATCTATGACAGTTACTACAATTCAAGGATGACCTATCGCACCACTCTGGACCTGCTTTTCAAATCCCAGGAATTTGTCCCTAACTACAAGTGTGACAGTCAGAAAAATCTCATGGCTATCATTGGGGGACTGGATTTTGTCACATCCTCTTGTATTGCTGAAATTGCAGAATTCTTCAAAATTCCACAAGTAAGATGTGAAAGGGCTAAAGGGAGAAAGTATATACTATTCTCTTTTATTAATTAAGGATTGTTAAAGATTAAAGGGGACAAGAGAGAAGGAGGTGGCTGGATGGAGCCACTGAAGCATGAACTTAAATGGACTCCAGAGGATGGTAGAGGACAGGAAGGCCTGGACGAACCTTTTTTATGGGGTCACAATGTGTCGGACACAACCTCGCAACTAACTAACAACAACAAAGATGAAGCTTAGATGTATATTAAGATGTTCTCCCTGAGTTAAGGTCTGTGAGTTAGCATAATTTTGAAACTACAATGCCAAATACAAGAAGTGAGTATCCAAAGAGACTCCATCCCTAATGGAACATAATGTTCTTTGTTTCTGTCAAAATAATCAATCAATTATATTTGTTTGAAACAATTCCAATAAGTTCATTTCCATATTAATACCTATAAGAATTTCAGGAAAACAATTCATTACCTGTATATATTTTGTATGAAAACTAGATCTGGACAATTTGATCTTACAACTCAAGAAAACATTACTTTACTTCCTTGCAGCTCACATATGGCTCATTACCCCAAAAGGAATTTGAGACCAGTAAGCTATCTTCAGTTTATTTCATGGTTCCCAAAGAGGACCATCAGTACATTGGGATCATCCAACTATTTCACCATTTCAGGTGGACGTGGATTGGGATATTTACTGTTGATAACAATGATGGAGAAAATTTCTTACAGAAAATGCTGCCCTTACTTTCAGAGAACAGAATCTGCTCAGCATTCGTAGAAATGCTTGCACCACTGATCCACTTTGAAGACTATACAGAAGTATATCTAAGAATCTCTAGTATTACCATAACTTGGATAAATAGCAAAGCCAATGCGTTTCTCGTCTATGGAGAATCAGTGCCAATTATATGGCTGACAGTTGTCACATTTTGGTCCGATCCTGAAAGCAAGGGAATTGCATTATATAAAAGGGTATGGATCACGACTGCACAGATTGATTTCGTATTATCAGGATTTCAAATCCAATGGGGTCTCCAGATGTTCCATGGGGCTATTTCCTTCACCATTCATTCAAGACCAGTTGTAGGTTTCAGGGAATTTCTTCAGACCATTAATCCTCTTTCGGTCCCCAGAGATGGGTTTCTACAGGAGGTTTGGGAACAAGCATTTGAATGTTCATTTCCAAAACCAGAGTTACAAGAAATGCCAAGTAGGAAATGCACTGGAGAGATGAAGCTGGAAGATCTTCCTAGTCCTGCCTTTGAAATGGAGATGACTGGCCAAAGCTACAGCATCTACAATGCTGTTTATTCTGTGGCTCATGCTTTGCAGGTTCTGTACACATTGCATTCCAATAGAAAAAAACCTATGATGGATAAAAATCCTAAACGTCCACATCTCCAGCCTTTGCAGGTATTCCCTTTGCTTTGGACACTTCTTTTATTTCAATAAGCAGTTTGTCATAGAATTATGTTTTGTTCCCATTGTGGAAACTCTTAATATTTTTTGCATGTGGAATCAGCATGAAAAAACAACCTAGAAATAAGGAGGAATTTCCTGATAGTGAGAACAGTTAACAATTACTGTATTTTTCAGAATATAAGACACACTCCCCACCAAAATGGGTAAAAATTGGGGTGTGTCTTATACAATGAATGTTGCGGAAGCCCTGCCCACCTGCTGGCCCCACCTTTTGTTCATTTTCTGCCTTTGCACATCATGTTTTGGCCTCCACACGTTCTATTTTAGACCTGTTGCAGAGTACGGGGTTCACCGCAGCTCATTGCCACCTCCATGCGCTGCATTTTTTCCTGATGGTGAGAACAATTAACAATTAATTGGTGGAACAGCTTGCCTTCATGAGTTTTGAATGCTTCAACACTGGAGATTTTTTACAAAGAGAAGGATAGCCATTTATCTGAATTAGCATAGAGTCTCTTCCTTGAGCAAAGTATTGGATTAGAAAACGTGCATGTCCCTTCTGGCCCTGATACGCATTTCTGTATTAAATAGAAACAGAAAAATGGTTTCTCTTGTTATTCTAATCAGTGAGAAGCTACCGTATGAATTATGGTTTATACGTCACTGTTAGCTATTTAGTAAATTACCAGACATTGTACAATAAGAGATAATTGGAACGTTAGTTTAGATTACTCTTCATTGCCACCTCCAAAAATAATCAATTGTCCAAGAACTTTGTACATGGCTTATGAACCCTCCATGGGGAACAAGCTGAATTTTCTGTCTCTTTTAAAGTGGTCCTTCTTAGATGTGGCATCCATAGTATGAAACATGAAGCATGTTTGCAATAATCACTATCTTGCATCTGTCTAAGGAGGAATGCTTGACTCACGAATTCTAAACTTTGACAAAAGGACATAAGTCAGACTTCAGACTGTCAAAGCACTTTCTATCAATGAGGAAAGATTAGATATGATATAGGTGAAAGTAGTTGTTTAAATAGTGAATCTAAATAATAATTTAAAAAATGCCAAATTTCCAAAATCCTTTTTTCATTCTGCTTCAGTTAATTCCTATTTTTCCTTATATTGATAACAAATAAAATATATAGTGTAGGAATGTACATTAGCAACAATATTGATTATCAAATTTCAAAGCTTAATAATATTGTAAGAATGGGAAGAATGAGTGAATGAAACTTGGATATGATTTTTCTTCTCTATTATACTGCTTTTCTTTCCCTCTCTCTTCTATCCTCTTTCAATTAGCTCCATTCACATCTTCAAGGCATTTCTTTTAACAATTCAGCCGGGGAGAGAGTGTTCCTAAATGAGAAAGGGGAAGCAAGAGGTGGTTTCGACATCATCAACTTGATCACTTTTCCAAACAGATCCTTTCAGAGAGTGAGACTTGGAGAGATGGATCTAGAGGCTCCAAAAGGAAAGGAATTATTCATTGATGAAGATCTAATTGTCTGGCACCCAGCTTTTAACCAGGTATTGAATTAGTGATTCCACCTTAATCCATCACTATCCGTGCCTTAACCCATTATTATCCCATGTTGAAGTGTCTTAACAAATCTAATTTCTATTTTTTTAAAATAATGTCATATTCTTTCAAATGTTGTGGATGAGATTTCTCAAATTGACAAATATGATATTACAATATAAAAGCCAGGATTGCATATTTTGTGGCCATATCCACCAAAATCACAAGAGTGGCCATGTTTCCATGAGATTTTCACCATGTAATAATTATTTATTTACTCTTCTCTTCAGACAGGAGTTTTGTACCTCAAATTCAGTATCCCTTTGGGAAGTCAATAATCATGTTACTCCATTAAGGAGAAAATTCAGAAACTGTCTTTAAAATTCTCCTTTTCAAAATATTTTCATGTTTATCATTAGGTTCTTCCATTATCTCGATGCAATGACCCTTGTTTTCCTGGATCCTGGAAGAAAGGAAATGAGGGGAAAGAGTTCTGCTGCTATGACTGTGTGACATGCCCAAAAGGGAAGATTTCAAATCAAACTGGTAGGGTAGAAATTCTGTGACATTTCATTAGACTTAAGCTAACTTTCATAAATGGCATGGGTGCATAAAAATAATGCAATTTTCAATAATTTGGAAGGCCTAGATGACAAATTCTGTGATTTTTCTTCCAGATATGGATGACTGTTCTCAGTGTTCAGAAGATCATTATCCAAATCAAGAAAAGAATGGATGTATCCCAAAACTGGTGGTGTTTCTAACCTTTGAAGAAACTTTAGGAATTGGTTTAACTTCAGCAGCCCTTTCTTTCTTCTTCTTGACCACTTGGGTACTTGGAACCTTTATTAAGCACAGGGATACTCCCATTGTGAGAGCAAACAACAGGTCCCTCACATACACCCTGCTGGTCTCTCTCCAGCTCTGTTTTCTATCCTCTTTGTTGTTCCTCAGCCAACCTAGCAAAGTGACCTGCCTTCTCCGTCAACCAATGTTTGGCATCACTTTCTCGGTGGCCATTTCTAGTGTTTTGGCCAAAACTATCACTGTGGTTGTGGCTTTCATGGCCACTAAACCAGGATCTCAGATGAGGAAATGGGTAGGGAAAAGATTGGCTCTTTCTAATGTACTTTCCTGTTCTATCATCCAAGCATGTATTTGTATTCTTTGGTTGTCAACATCTCCCCCATTTCCTGAGTTGGACATGCATTCACAGGCTCAAGAAATGATTTTACAGTGCAATGAGGGGTCAGCTTTCTTCTTCTACTGTGTGTTGGGCTACATGGGTATCTTGGCCATTGCCAGTTTTATTGTGGCTTTTCTTGCCCGTAAAT